>NW_026598355.1:0-32395 GCF_029784155.1 Uranotaenia lowii | reverse complement strand
TACTCAGCATGAACGAGTAAAACGAATCTTTTGCCTAAAAGCTTCAGCAGCAGTATCTTAACTTGAGGGCCGGATCGACAGTGACCTTGCTAGGCCTTCTCACCCCCGCAAAAACCACCCAACCACCGAAACGAACAGAATTGGCCAAGGTCGCCCCCAAGAAACCCCAGGAAAGATAGAGCCCAACCATGACATCGCCCCTCCCCTTGCTGCGTTCCTTCTCGACCGAAAACCAAAACCGGGACTGGTGCAAGCGATTTTCGCTCCGAGTCAACCGGAAGACCGCCGGCACCGATGGCAAGCTGGTAAGTTTAGTCAGAAACCGTTTCACCCAACCACACACCACACCACCCTCCAGCTTCGAGCTTCCGGACAAGAGTAAGCAGTTGTGGTTTGTTGGAGTGGTTTAAAGCAAATTAGGCACGAGCTTTTTGGCTAGTTGCAAATGTAGGTTAATTTTGAATAACAAATCCTAGCTAATTTCAGCCTCGATTTAGCACCATTAACAGATCTTAAAAAAAAATAAACAAATTAAAAGTAGATCAAATATGATTCGAAACATATTCAAATTCATAAAAATGATTTCGTAACGAGCAAAAAAATTGGTTTCCATTCCGTCCTCCTCAATTCTGCTGACAAGGTATACAGTCACCGGAAGTGGATTGTTTCTGTTGTTCAAAATTAGAGGAAAAGCTAGAAGAAAAAAAAAAACACGACGTTAAAGTGCATTCTGTGGACCAAAGACTTCTTGCCACCCACCATTCGTTGAAACAGCTAAACAGATCTTGATTTTTGCGGGAAGCAAGAGTGATGTAGCTGCTGAGAACAAATGAACATTAATGGGTCATTAAGACAACAGAAGGAAACATAATGAATGTGGCACTTGTTCTTGGCATCGGGTTTAGGAGAGAAAAGAAGAATAATTAAATTTTTTCACCTATTATTTGATGGAAATTTAGGAACGAAAGTGTTATTTAAAGCTACAATAATATCTAAGTAATTCAGTTTTATCTTCGATTTGCGAATAATTTTCATAAATTTTAGGATCATGAACCGGTAAATCGAGAGATATACATAACCTCACAAAAATGGCGACGTAGATTTTTGAAAACAAAAATGAGTTTCTAACATCATCTTACATCACAGTTTTTCTCATCCACAAAATTGCAATTTATAGTTCTGTAAACTCGCATTGGTAATAAGACGCAATATCCACTGGAAAGATACTTAGTGAAGGGTTTCTAATAGCTGTCTCCAATAGGCTGATTCTACAAATTGTTGTAACTCACACAACCCCACAGTGGTTAAAACTATGAAAAACGTGGTCGTTCCTCATAACATTTTTGCTATACATTTCATCTTCCAATTGTAACTATCCCCCTATAGGTGAGATATAAATTTAGCTTCTAAACCGGCGTTGCTTCAATTTCTTTGCAGTCTTCCACAAATTTCAAATTACAATTTAATGAAACTTTGTCTTTGTAGAGTTTCTTAACCATTCATCTTCAGAGTTACAGTGTAAAATATAAAATAACCTTAAAATGAGTTTTTAATCATAAGTTTTTTTCTGTTGTGTAATTAAAAAAATACATATTTTCGTTGATAGAAATCATTGTTTCTCTTACAAAAATGGCATAGAAAAATAGATGTAACTCGCTTTGATACAAGTGAATACAAACAATTTTTTAAGTTTTTTTATACACAAAACTTTTATTTTTAATTTGCATATAATGCGAGGTGCCGAAAGTTGCCGAAAGATCGAAAAATTGAGGCTGTAATAGAAGGGGAGAGTATCATGGGCCACTTTTTTTCTTTCCTCTATAACTTTTTTGTTATAAAAGTTAAATGGTTAAGATAAATGTTATGGTTTTCTACATTTTTAACTACATGAAGAGGCTGATAGTTCATTCATATTGATTTCGAACCAAATAATTATGGTCAATGTGAACCGCTTCGAATAGTGTGCATCTTCAATTGGTTTTATGAAGATTATGATTTAGAAACGTACACTGCAAGATTGCCGAAAAAAGTTTTTTGAATCTGAGTCAAAAATAAAAGCAAAGGTGTAAGTGTGCAAAATATTTTTGAAAATTATTGATTTTTGTAAAAGCTATGAGCAAATGAAAATTGACCCATAGTCGCTCCTTGGATAAGTCTGTGTTCAGTTCACCAGCGACGATTCTAAAAATTTTATTGAATTATACAGTATCATCGTGCCTCCAAAACACAAAATGTGAGTTTGAAATGAATAACCATGGACTGAAAATGCCCGAAATGGCAGTGCTTAGAGTGAGAATTCACCAATAGACATATAATTGGTCAATAATTATAAGCATCCGTTTGTTGATCATGGTTAAGCCCTTATAAGGCCGGCACAAATATCATTTTCTTCATTTGTAACCCCCCCCCCCCCTCCTCCTCTTTCGAAATTTCCAAAAACCCTAAGGGGGACATAAATAAAGTTTTATGTATTTAATGGAAATTTTGAAAAAAAATGTGAAATATTCGAAAGATTGCAAGAACAAAAAACAGATTGTGGAAGATGGGAGGTTTATCTCCTTTCGTTTTCTTGATTTTATTGAATTTTGCGATACAAAAATCCTTGATTTATAGGTTTTGTGCAATGATATAGTATGCAATTTAGTTGCATTCAATCTTTCGTGCAATTTATTCCAATTAATTTGTTTTTCACATTACTTTTCATTATCCCCCCCCCCCCCCCACCTCCTCACGATTTTCCAACTCTGAGTGACAAAAGAAGGATTTGAAATTTGTTCTGGCGTAAAGGTATTTTCAGAAAATTTTCATATAAAAATGTAATATTCAAGCAAACATTAGAATTTTTAAATCTGTGAAAAACGAAAAACGAACGAACACATACAGGATCTCAATGAAACTTGGTGTTTCCTCGAAGAAATTCCTTTTTCTAGATTCTAAGCGTACATCTTTCGAGGATATGATGGCTAGCATTTTACAAATGCTAAAACCGCCAACCCACAGAAAGTGTACAATGTATGTCGTGACCGGGATTCGATCTCATGCCCGCTGGCTTAGAAGACTTGAAGGCTATCCTCTACGCCACGGGCTGCTATATTTGCAAAAAATAGTTTAAAGTTGTCTACACCACCATTTGACAAATTTTGAACAGCGTTCCGGAAATTGGAATATCTTATGACATTTTCAACCAATTCTAAAAAACAACGCTGTTCCTTGCAAAGCGATTCGTAATGCATGAATCTTAATAGAGAAAAACTACGAAATGTGTTGATATTAGTTCCTACATGACACTTTTATGTGGTGTTGTATGTATGTCAATTCCATACAGAACTTATACAATAAATACAAATACAATAATTTTTGTGTTAACATCAGCAACGATGGACAGCTAACGCAGATTTCAAAACTGTCGACTCTCTGAAAGAGGGTCTTCCAACTTCTAACGACTCTCTGTGAAAGGGTCTAGAAACTGGCCCTGAAAAGTCTACCAAACACGCGCTGAATCGAAGACAAACTTTATGTTCGGGCGCGAAAGCAAATCAGAACACTGGTATTGTAAGTACCGAAAATTAGAATAACAAATCGCTAAATTTAAGATTATATCATAAAAAATATATTTACAGTTTGAAACTGTGTTAACTGCTATCAGAAATCGGCGTTTTCATGATTCCGTTTGCGATATTTTGAATTTAAATTAAATATTTCTGAGAAATAGATGGATTAATTTGCTAGCTATCATGTGAAAAATTAAATCCTGTATATTGTATGTAAAGTTTACGGTTTTCTGCTCAATTTAAATATGATAACTTCGAAAACCTCCGATCTCTTAAAAGTTTGTTAATGGAAACTAGAGTGCCAAAATCAGCCGACTTATGAAAATCGTATAATGCCAGGAAAAAATTTCAAATCCTTCTTTTGTCACTCGAAGTTGGAATATCGCGAGAAAAGGGAGGGGCGGTGAATAGTATAAAATAATGCGAAACACAAATAAATTGGAATAAATTTCACGAAAGCTCGTATGCAACGAAATTGCATACTATATCATTGCACAAAACCTATGAATAAAGTGATTTTTATTGGAAATTTCAATAAATTCAAGAATACGAAACGTGAAATAACTCCCATTTTCTACAATTTGTTTTTTGGGCTTGTAACCTTTTAAATATTTGACATTTTTTTTCCAAAATTTACATAAAATACTTAAAACTTTATTTTCCTCCCTTTGGATCGAAATTTCAAAGTGGGGATGACAAAAGAGCACAAAGGCCTATGCAAAATTTGGGGGATCGGACAACCAAAAGAGATGGCTCAATGAGCCTGAAATTTGTAGGGGAAGATAGGGATACTTGATCCACTTTTCTCATTTTCATCATATTTTTTTGGGAAAATTTAGCAAATCGCCTAATTTTTGCATTTTCTGACACCGTGTTTTTTCCAGTTTTTATGCTCCAAAAGTTATATAAACTCGTAGATGCTAGAAGCATTTTCGTGAGACTAAAAAATTTTCAATATTTTTAAAGTTACAGGAGACTTGATCCCTTATTCAGGGTGCCCTGACTCTAGGCGAAATTCTTTTAAAATCTGAAAATAAATGGTCCGTTTACTATTTCTTGCCATATTAGTTGTCATTTCACAGTTTGTAAGTATTAGACATAGAAAATTTTAAAAATTTGTCTTTTAACGTAGAGTCATTGCATACTTTAAGGCGCAATTTTCCAAGTTTTTAGATAAATACAGTATTTTTACCCCTTTTTAACAGATAATTACTCGATAAACATTAGTTATTGGTCAGATATAAATAATTTCATGTACACCAATGATGACGATCTATTTAGATGAAAAACTAATTTTTTTTGGGCTCTAGGGATCAATCATACCCACAACATACATTTGGAAAACTTAATTAAAAAAAATGTGTGTTTACTATTGTTGTTATGTGAGAAACATTTTAAAGTGATATAAAAAGATCTTCAATTCACATTTTTTTAAAAATTTTCAAACGAAGTTCAATAGCTCGAGAATTTTTTTTTCAAATTTCATAAGATAACAGCATTTTTGTGTTGTATCCCCAGAGATCAAGTATCCTCATTCTCCCCTATTGAATTATGAGAATTTTGTTTGGAAGCAACATGTGTGTTGAGATAAAATTCTCAATCCAACTGTCATCGTCGTCGCTTTGCGTAAGCATATGTTTCTATATGTTGTTGACTTTAATACGCATTATATGCTTTTTTTTATTTAATAACCTTGAAAAAGTTAAAAAAAAATACTTACATACATAATCAAACAAGCACTTGCTTATTGCATCCGTGGGGAATCTAGAGTTCATAACAAAAATATATTCATACGCTTATGATCTTAGTTTTGCCATAGCTTGTGGGGAATCACGGGCCACTTTTCTTGGGCCACCTATATCTTTATGTTTTTATACACATTCAGAACTTAAAATATGTTTTTTCTATCTGTTAAGTTATCCTATGCCAAAAGAAGAGTTATGAAAATATTTTGTCCATCTTATATAAGGAATGTCGCCGAAACGTGCGCGAGCCAGGTTTTTGAATCTATTCGATCATTAACAACTTCTTTTTAATGTCATCATAACTCATAAATTTTGCATGTTATTTGATCAATTTGGATATGGTGGCCCACGATTCCCCACAATTTTTTAAAATCCAAAAAATATTGTTTTTTTTAACAGTCAGAACTTGCGAAAAAAAACTTATTAAAAATTGACAAAAATGCCTAATGATACCTTAAAAATGTAGAAAACCATTCCATTTTTTATTTTCATTCTATCTTTTATAATGAAGAAGTTAGGGAACAGAGAAAAAAAGTGGCCCATGATTCCTCACTCTCCCATATAGTTTTTCACGAAGCTTTTATTATAACAAATATTTCATCCCAAGATTCCATTTCGATGAAAGTTCCATACAAAAAATTTAGTATCAAAATGAGCTTCTTAGGAATTTTTAACGAAAAATAAATTAATCGTCTGTTTTATGATAAATCTTTTCGAAATGCGTTCTTCCGATGAGCACGATGATTCCTTTATTTTTTTAAATTTTGCCCTTAATTATTTCTGAATAAAACAAAAGTTCTTAAAATTAAAAAATTCAAATGAAAAGCGTGAATTTGGCTGGATTAAAAAAAACCGTAATTTGAGATCAATAAATTTGTTAGTAGCAGTGCTTCGCTTTGAAACTCAATTTAAAGATTATTCATTGCAATAGTCTTGTTAACTATCTGCCTCACTTCCATCTGTACCGTTGAGCCGTCAACACGTACGCCGGAGCATCGTATCGTTGCTGTGTACCTGCAGGAACATTTTACATTATTTATTTTTTCCTTACCTGTATTTCAATCAGCACTTTTCAGTGCTAAAATTATTTTCATTTTCTTTTATTCATATTTTCTCTTTTCTTTCCAGCATGGGGAAGTCTTCGGCCGGCTCAAGGGCCGGAAGAAAACGGATTGCTGAACCTAATCCAGGGCCATCTGCCAAAAAAGTTGAAATTTCCAATTCATTCGATGTCCTTCATAACATCGGTGATGAGGAAATATTCATATTTAATTCTGATAAGAGTACTAAGAAACCTTCTTCTTCTTCTTATACTCTTAAAAACGAAAAGATTCCACCAATAACGGTCACGATTCCTGACTTCAATGCCTTTCGAAAAGAAATCGTCACTTCCGTCAAGGATGTGAAGATTTCTTTTCAGATCGGTCGAAGGGGAACTGCTCGTATATTGGCGGAATCTTTTAATGATTTTCAAAAGGTTTTAAATTATTTGAATAATAAAAAACACCAATTTTTTACGTACGACACTAGAAGTGATCGTCCATTTAAAGTTGTACTTCGTGGTCTCACTGGCGATCAGACACCGGATGAGATCACAGCTGAATTAAATTCTTTGTTAGGTTTTTCTCCAATTCAAGTAATTCAAATGAGGAAAAGAACCAACACGAATAATATCAGTAGTGTTGGTTTTGCTCCTGAACTTTATTTGATCCATTTTAAAAAGGATCAGGTTAATAATTTGCAAATTCTTGAAAAGGCTCGTCTTATGTTTCATTGTCGAGTCAAATTCGAACCTTTTCGTAAATCTTCTACCAATTTTCTTCAAAATATTACGCAATGTCGCCGTTGTCAAGCTTTTTGTCATGGCACTAAAAATTGTAGAATGAATGCCAGATGCATGTTTTGCGGCTCATTCGATCATGAAAAATCTAAATGCCTTTTTGGTGGTGATAAGCCAAAAACAGAATTTTTTAAGTGTGCAAATTGCGCAGGTAATCATTCCTCGAATTCGCTAGACTGTCCCATCAGGGCAAAAATTATTGCTTCTAGGAAAAATCCCAAAGTTTCCAGAAAAGTTTCTTCTCCTCCTTCCTCTTTTTCGTCTTCACACGTCGGGCCGGCAAACAACCTGCCTGTTCGCATTCAGCCTCGGTCTACATTGGAATCACGGCTGGGTAATACCCGAAGTGATTTTAATGTTACCTGGGCTGATTCTGCGCCCCAGACTCGTTGTTTATCGTTCTCAGAGGTGGTTGAAAATGGGTTTCCCTCTTCAGGTTTAACTAATAAAAATGGGAAAAAACCAAGTCTCAACGTTCATGCGAAGGCTTGGGAAAATCCCCGAAATTCAAATACTTTTTCTTCTCCTTCCTCTTCTGATTCTAACAATTTTGTTGATTTGGGTGAGATTACTGAGGAAAAATTAAAATTTTTGCATCAAAATTTAATGGAAATGATGCAACTTATGTTGAAAGCAAATTCAATGTTTGAAGCTTTCCAAACTTCTTTTAATTATGCTAACAAAATTATTATGACTTTACGATTCCCTCATGGATCCAAATAGATGTTTAAATATTATGAATTGGAACGCTAGATCTTTGCTGGCTAACCAAGACGAGTTCTTTTTATTTTTGAAAACTCAAAACATACATATTGCTGCCATCACTGAAACTTTTTTAAAGCCAGACAATAACTTGAAAAGCAATACTTTCTTTAAAATTTTACGAAATGATCGACTTGATCGACAAGGTGGGGGGGTAGCTATTGTCATCAATAGTCGTCTCAAATTTAGACTTCTTCCTTCTTTCAATACAAAAGTCTTAGAAACAATTGGAATTGAATTAGAAACATCTATGGGGAAATTTATAATTGTTGCCGCATATTTGCCTTTTCAATGTAGCGGTGAACAGAAAATTTTTTTGAAGGGAGATTTACAAAAACTCACCAGAAATAAATCTAAATTTTTTATTATTGGTGACTTTAATGCAAAACACCGATCTTGGAATAATATTTCATCAAATTCAAATGGGAATATTTTGTTTAATGACTGCTCTGCAGGTTATTATACTGTTGAATATCCTAATGGGCATACTTGTTTTTCTTCAATTAGAAATCCCTCCACAATTGATTTGGTTCTAACGGATTTAGGCGAGCATTGTAGTCAATTAGTTACTCATGCGGACCTCGATTCAGACCACCTTCCAGTAACATTTTCTTTATCCCAAAGTCCCATTTAAACCCCTTTAAAATCAACTTTTAACTTTCAAAAAGCTGACTGGGAGCGATATAGGAATTTTATTGAACGTAATTTAGATGTAAACGTTCCACTGAATCCAATTGAAGGTATTGATTTGGCTGTAGAAAATTTAACAACTTCAATAGTCAATGCTAAAGCCGCTTCAATACCTAAAGTTAAACATAAATTTAATCAACCTTTAATTGATGATGATCTTCAGTTTTTGATACGACTGAAAAACATTCGTCGACGCCAATTTCAACGAACTAGGGATCCTTTTTTGAAATTAATTTATTGCGACCTTCAAAAAGAGATCAAACGTCGTTTAAATTTCATTCGTAATGAAAATTTTGCTAAAGCAGTAGAGGACATAAAACCCTACTCAAAGCCATTTTGGAAATTAACTAAAATTCTAAAAAAGCCCCAGAAGCCAATTCCTACTTTGAAAGATGGGGATAAACTTCTTTTAACTAATTCAGAAAAAGCTCAAAAATTAGCCCAACAATTTGAGTCTGCTCATGATTTTAATTTAAACGTTGTAAGTCCAATTGATGCTCAAATTTCCCTAGAATTTGATGATATTCTTTCTAAGCAAATTGTGTTTGAAAGTTCTTGTGAGACAAATATTGATGAACTTAAATTGATTTTCAAAAAATTTAAAAATATGAAAGCCCCGGGGGAAGATGGGATTTTCTATATTCTTATTAAAAAGTTGCCTGAAAGCACTTTAAATTTTTTAGTTAAAATCTTCAATAAATGTTTTCACTTGGCTTATTTTCCCAATAAATGGAAAAATGCCAAAGTAACTCCAATTTTGAAACCTGGAAAAAGTGCTTCAGAGCCTTCAAGTTATCGACCAATTAGTTTGCTTCCTTCTTTAAGTAAACTATTTGAGAGAGTTATTTTGAATAGAATGATGATTCACATTAATCAGAATTCTATTTTCCCTGATGAACAATTTGGTTTTCGTTATGGACATTCTACTACACATCAACTTTTGAGTGTAACTAATATGATTAACGCTAGCAAATCTGAGGGTTATTCAACTGGTGTTGCTCTTCTTGATATTGAAAAAGCTTTTGACAGTGTTTGGCACAAAGGTTTAGTAGCTAAATTAGCTCGATTTGATTTTCCTGTATATCTCACCAAAATTATTCAAAATTATTTGACTAGCCGAACTTTGCAAGTAAGCTATCAAAATTCATGCTCTGAAAGGATACCCATTAGAGCTGGTGTCCCTCAGGGTAGTATACTTGGGCCTATTTTATACAATATTTTTACTTCTGATCTTCCTGATGTCCCAGAAGGAAAAGGTAGAAGATTATTTGCTGACGATACTTTGCTTTCAGCCAAAGGTCGAAATTTACGGGTGGTACGCAGTAGATTGCAACAAAATTTAAATTCCTTTTTGAATTACTTGAAAATGTGGAAAATTTCTCCTAACGCTTCCAAAACTCAACTTATTTTATTTCCCCATAAGCCAAGAGCAAATTTTTTAAAACCTAATGAAAATCATTCCATAACTTTTAATGGGGTTTCATTAGAATGGTCTGATCACGTGAAGTACCTGGGACTTACACTTGATCGGAATCTTACTTTTAAAAATCACATTGAAGATATTCAATCTAAGTGTAATAAATATACTAAATCTCTTTATTCTCTCATCAACAGGAAATCCAGGTTGTGTCTGCGAAACAAGATGTTAATCTACAAACAGGTATTCCGACCAGCGATAATGTATGCAGTTCCGATTTGGTCTAGCTGCTGCGCGACGAGGAAGAAAGCCATCCAGAGGATTCAGAACAAGGTTCTGAAAATGATTTTGCGGCTTCCACCTTGGCACAGCACCGAAGATCTTCATCGGATTGCGGGCATTGAATCGATCGAAGAGATGGCCAACAAAATCATCTCCAACTTCAGAGGCAAATCGATGCAGTCTTCCATCGCAGAGATTCGTTCTCTCTATAATTAGTTTTAATTTAGGATAGTTTTAGTTTTTAGTAGTAAGTTTAAAATATTTTTTGACATTACAGGATGTTCTCCTACATAAAAATACATGATTGCACTCAGCAAAATTAATTCAAATAAATAAATTATAGTGATTAATAAACTATAGGGCTCTGAAAGTTCATTATTGAACCGAACACCTAATTTAATGTATTAATGTAATATAAATGTAATGATGAATTGGTACTAATAAAGATATATTAAAAAAAAAAAAAAAAAAAAAAAAAAAAAAAAAAAAAAAAAAAAAAAAAAAAAAAAAAAACTATCTGCCTCAGGACGATAAACTTATTAATTATAATTTTTGAAATATTCCAAACAAAAAAGTTCAAAGTTTGTTTTGAGGTTTCCTCCCAAGAATATATCATTTTCTGTGTAATTTGACCTAAATTGAATCATTAAGTTTTTTTTCTAGAAACTTACTTTGGAGACAGTTAATACGAAACGAAATCAATCAATTTTACACAAGTTTTCAATTTTTTGTTATTTTTCAATCAAAACAGTAAAGAATAGTAACACTTGTGATTCATTTGCGATAGATCTCAAAATTCGTCAAACACGTATTCAACTTGTTTATTCAATACATTTTATTTCTTTTAAATGAGGAATAGATATTTTTTTAATTTTCAAAATGAAGGCAGATTTTTTTTAATAATTAAGTTTTAGTAGTGATACTTAAAGTAAAATTGAGATAGCAAATATTATTAGGGAAAAAGTCATAAACTTATTTCGTTAGGCAATAGTAGGAGTTTGGAAGAATAGGTTTGATAGTTTTAATTACACAAGTCAAAAGTGTCTCCCGATCACCTCGTTTTACCCAAACCTCCAAACCAAAATTATTTTGCTAGGATGTAGAGGTGACCTCGGTCCTAAAGCACAAGATTGATCTTTCATCCTTTTCTATATTTTCCAATCTATCCATTGACTACTAGGACGTGGCCGGCGCCGTTATTGATGTAAAAAGAGAGAGCGTCAGGTTTGAGCATTATGAATGTGATGCCAATCCCAGGCTCTATTCATTTGACCTCTGAACAAAACTGATGGCCTCGATCAATCACGGAGTAGCAACCATTGGCGATGTGGAACTCGTTCTACTGAGCCACGGCTACGATCTTGGAGTTCAAAATGTATATATTTTCATAACAATATTTTCCAAATAATCAAAACATAAAAAAAAGTAATTCCAACTAGCATTGGTATATTCATACGAAAGAAAAATGTTGAAGAAGCTCAATGATTAAAGGTGGATGTGAGTAGTCAATCAAGCTAAGCTAAGCTAGCTAAGCTAATTTTTGATGTCTATATTTGAATATCTGATTTTGGGAGATTTGGCAAGGTGCTTAAATTTCTTTACTGAATTTTTATCTAATTTCAAAAGTTTTTGTTGGTTTGTGCTATTTATTGTAGGGTAAGCATTTCAAACTTACCGGAATTTTTGAACATGCCATCATCAAAGTAATGTGGACTAGTAAAGAAAACTACGGGGTGGCCAGATTGCCAGAATTTTGTCAAAACAAGTTCGTATTTTTTTGGATTTATTCTCATTATTTAAAAAAACAGAATATTCAAGTTGGGCTCAATTTTTTGAGCTATCTTTACCTAAATAATTTTTTTTATTTTGAAAAAAAAATTGAACGCAACAATAATCATCCAAGGATGGCTTACTTGTAGTAACATCATGCATAATATTCAAATTTGAGAAAGTTCGAGCAATTAAGAAAAGTATTCAACCAACAAAACACAAGTTTGTTGAAAATTTCCTGAGAAATAAAAAAGAAAAACTATTGTCTCCATTTACTCCACAATATTCATCTGCTCCACCACTGATTTTTTTCACGATATTTTAAAGTCTAACTTTATTAAAAAACTGTCCACACTTACTTCGGTGTACCATACAGAGTTTCCTTTTTTACTTTGAGTATGCACAAGCTTTTGAAATAGAAGGATTTCCGCTATTTACGGGTTTCAACCCCACACAAAGGTATTCATACTGGTAATTAGTGCGTTTTAACTGCATAATGGGTAATAATATTTACAGTTTGTATCACCTGGTTTAAGGTGGTAAGTTTGGTTCACAGAAGAGTAATCAATCACAATGTGTAAATCAAACGAAACGACCACAAAACGGCTAGTTGTCGGCTAGGCTCAGGCTAGTCGGCAAATCAGTAGTAATTTATTCAAAACCACCAAAACAATCAACTACACCGACCACAATTAAGCACTTAATTAACGATCTCTGCACTCTCCTTCCCTTTTTTCCTCTTCTGTGTGTTTTCCTTCTCCTTCCCTTCTCTGTGCGATGGAACATGCAACCGCGCCAGGACTTTGCCACCATCCGGAAGAACAAATTCGCCCGTCGGTGTTCTTCGCTGCGGCAACAACCCACGGAATCGGCCGCAGCAGGCTTGGGAGTGGCCGGAAACGGAGGCCCCCAGGGAACACAGTCGAGCCAGGTGACCCTGGAGCTGGAAAGTGCTGGCTCGCCCGCCCACTCGATGACAATCCACGAGAACAGCCCCAACAAGAAGCCCAAGTGGGAGGTGATTGAGCACTTTAAAAGCACGGCACGGGGCCAGGAATCGATTAGCAGCAGCCTGATTGCGGTGAGTAGCCAACAAGCCATTGACTAACATTCCCGAAACGCAGAAACTAACTAACTGGATTTTTGTGGTGGAAATCCTGCTGCACCACTTGATTTGTTATGATGTTAATTTGGTTTAGCTACTGGTGGGTGTGAGAAACGAGACGTTAAAGTCGATAACCCACTGAGGATGCTAGCAAGTAGCTAGTGAAATACTAGTATTTGGGTCTTTCAAATACTGTAGCTGAATTCAAAGGAATCTTCGACTACTTCGAAATCATTGTGGTGGAAGTCTCTTTTTTAGTAACAATCACTATACAATTACGCATATTGCTTTTCAAAAGACGCATTTCCAACTAATTTTCTTCTTCAGATCAATCCGGCTGAACTCTGTTAATAATGTCTTGAATGAAATTTTAGACACTTGGTATCTCGAGAGTCTCTATTCGTACTGTTGAAGAAGAAAGTAATTTTGTACAAATTATAAAATTCACAAATGACTTACATAATGTATTCTAAAGATTAGATGTCAAAGATGAGGCTCTATAATATCATAAGACAATATCAAATTTCAATTCTTTTTCACCAGTCGGATTCCTCCGAATTTCCGTGATTTCTTAATTCCCGTGTTTCTCGAAGTAATCATGAGAAAAAATCTGTGCCTCTATGGAAACGTAAAGGTTGTTTACAAAGATGTCCAAACAACCCATTTTTTCTAACGATGAGTCGATGACTTTTTTTTTTAGGATTAAAGACGTGTTATGAGGTTTATTGGATACAGGTACATTTGGAGCATGAAGTTCCATTGATTTTAGGATGCTCGAAATAGATTTCAATTTAATGTTTTCGATTTTTTTTTTCTATTTGTTAAGGCTGATGCCCCAAAATGACTCTCAAGTTTCTGGACAGTTTAAATTTAGCATCACAGAATCGAAAATTTAATTTCGAGCATACAAGAATAGAAAAGGTGCATGGCCGTAGGAAGAACCGGCTCATGTGACAAAATTTTTCCAATAACATTTTTGCGTAAACAATGCATACATAAAGAATAATAAAAAAAAATGAAGGTTCCATATAAGAAGTGTATTCACTTTGTTTTGTGAATAACTTCTGAGTACATGAATGGAAATTAATGAAATTTTCAGTGAACCTGAAAGTCCTAGTAGAAGACCCAAAAACAGCTAGAAATCAACCATTAGACCAAATTTCATATGGTAAATCGTTCATAAAGTCCTAGAGGATCTTATGGTGAGATAATTCATTCCCAGTTTCACTATTCATCAAGTGCAGATAAATGACTCCATGAAGGAAGGGAATGTTAAGAGTTTTTATAAATCGAGACCCAATAATTTAGTGTAGGAAAGTGAAAAATAATTTGCTATACTGGCTCGTCTAGCTGACTCATAAATTAGCCTCATTTCATTTATTCAAGGAAAAAAAGCTGCTCGACTTAAAGAAAACGAAATTTGGTGGCCAAGTCGCACGCAAAACATTGGAGCTTCACTGAAAATCAATTTCCATCGATAAATTGCACTTTTTTCGAATACAATTAATAATTATGCAGGTTTGAGTTATTTTACGATGAAAGTATTTTAATTCCTTATTTTAAACAATAAGTCCTATTAGAAACCATTTTTTTCAATGAATTTCATTTTAAAGAAAAACTGTTTATATTTACTTGAATAAGAAAGTAGTAAGCAAGTTCTTTTTAACCATAAGCGTGAAAAAATGAAAAAATCGAAGTAGTAATTAGGTTTAAATTGTAGGTCTTCAAACGGTACTGGTAGCAGGTGCTGTAAACGCCATGACTTATGCAACAACGGTACGCAGCTTTTTGGCTTGCCTGCAGTTCATATTGAAAAAACACCATTTAAATATTATCTGAACCGAAGATTACCATCTGTTAAAAGGGTTTAACTATTTTATAACAGATTTTTTAGATTTTCTCATACTTTAACTACAAATTCGATTAAATTTTAGAGGTTTTCATAAAAATAAGAACAATTCAGGACATTTAGGCACCAACTTTGAAAAATCAGAACAACTCGAGAGTTTTTATTTTAATTTAATCAGGACAAATCCTGGTAAAACAGGTTACCTGGCACCTCGTAGCACAAGAGAAACAACAACAACAACTGAACAATTGTAATGCACGTCAGAGGTGCGAGGTGTCCTGATTTTTCAGGACTTGTCCTGACTTTCAAGAGGTTGTCCTGATTTTTCTAAAACTTTCGAATTGTCCTGATTTTTGAAAATTTGTTTTCAGAATGTACTGATTTGTCCTGGATGTCAAAAAAAAAAAATCTAAAATCACAATCGAATTTGTAGTTGAACTATGAAAACTACGAACAAATCTGTTATGTCCTGATTTATGACAAAACCACCTGGCACCCCTTATGTACGTACAAGTATGCGATTATGCCAACGAATGACGCGCAACGTAAGGTCGATTTTTGAAAAAGGCACATTTTTTGCCATATTTGCAAAATTTGTCAGGTTTGTAAAATTTATCAAGTTTGTGAATGTTGTCATTTTTGTTTTTTTTTGTGTATTTTTTATCAATTTTGTCAACTATGCAATTTTGGTCCAATTTGTAATTTTTGATGATTTTAACAATTATGTCATTTTTGTAATTACAGACTATTTTGAAATTTTTGTTAATTTTGTCAGTTATGTAAATTTGTTTAATTTTTTTTCTATATTGGTTCTGTCAATTTTGCATATTTTGAAAATTTTTTAAGTTATATGATTTATATTCATTTTATCTATCCAGTTTTGCCAATTTTGTAAATGTTATCATTTATGTTAATGCATTAAAAATTGGTCAACTTTGATAATTTTTTTTCAATTTTTGCCATATTTGCGTAATTTGTCAGGTTTGTTAAAACTTGAATGTTGTTTGTGAATGTTGTCTATTTTTTTATTTTTATCAGTTTGGCAATTATGTAAATTTGGTCCACTTTGTAATTTAAGAAAATTTAAACAATTATGTCATTTTTGTAGTAATTAACTATTTCGACATTTTTGTCATTTATATCGGTTTTGTAAATTTGTTTTGTAAATCGTTTAGCGCTGGATTGCATCTGAATTTTTGGATTTTAATCTGAATTCTGAAACTCACTATTGGACCCGATTTTTTTTAAATTAAGTTTAAAATCAGAAATACTTTATAGTCCAGTTAATTCACAATCTTGAAATTAACGCGTCTGTACAAAAAAATCACTTAAAACTTTAAAACAGTTGATAAAATTAATTTGAGTGAAGCTTTTTGTTGATGCATTTTCGTTGAAACAGGTTGGAACGTGAAATTACACCTATTTAAAATGGGTTTTTTTTATTCGGGTAAGGCCAATAGATAGCGTCGATTATTTAAAAAGGATTTGATTAGATGTTCCGAAATTTCAAAAGCGTTTTTTTTTGTTCCAAGCTAATTGATAGTTTCGCCCTTATGGAATGTTACGCTAGGTTTGTTTATATTTCGCCCTTTTTCAAACTTACTACAAAATTATCTGACAGATTCCCGCTTGCGTCTAGTATCGAAGCCAGCCTTCGCTGCAGAAGAATGCGGTGTTGAATCCTACACCCATCGATTGAATAAGGCAAGTTCGGGGTTGTACCCCTTTATGAACACCCATATAAACATTATATGGTTTGGAGCTTCGGCTTCAAAATTTTTGAAACCGGTTCAGGTTTTTTTTATTCTTTTTATACACGGAAGAGGAAAAAAAATCAATTTTTTTAGATAAAAATCATTTTTATTGTATTGCCCAGTTTCGCAAAAAACGTGTGTAACAAAGTTTACAAAAAATCACACCAATACACAAAAATACACTGACATCATCTAAACTCGTCGAGCTGATTCGATAGGTACCTATAAAGGTATATCTAAGACCCATAATTAATGATCTCCCAAATCGACCGATAACTATACCTTTCTGAAAGAAAGGCAAAAACATGTGCACAACAGCAAATAACTTTTGTGCTTAGATAGATACGAAGTTACGGTCTTGGAAAAAGTTGTTCAGCGTAAGTTTTTCTTTGAAAAATTTATAAACTGGCCCCAAACCATTAGCAGGCTCGGTTCCACAAAAGAAACAAAAATGATGTTGATTCCTCAGTAAAAAATATTCAATTTTCCCATACAAACCAAAAAAATAAAATTTACTCGTATAAACGTTACTTGGAAATTCTGCAAAAAAAATCATGGATGAGTTTTGAACCAAAACGAAGCTTTTTAGATACCAGGGTTTGAGAAATTCAAAATTGTCCCCAAATCAACTCAGTATAGTCCTACATATCTATGTATAGAAAAATGACAGGGAAGTTATTATGGCATGAGATGAGACCCCTCCCTTTCACAGGAAGGGAAAAGAGGGCCTCCCATACAAAAGACAAATGTTTCCATAACTTGAGAACCGATCAAGCAAATAGTGCCTAATTTTGCATGGGGGGGGGGTCTTTGGGAATGAGAAATGTTTTTATGAGTATTTGAGAACCCTTTCTCGATCGGTTGGCAACTCTGATTGCTAATCACGCGTTCTTTCCTCGGTGCGTAAATTCGTTCGTTTTCAAGGTTTAAAGAAAAGCTAATTCCGTGTTTTATAACAAAATTACCGAGAAAACAATTGATCGCGTTTGTGATAACTAAAATCCCGTGAAAGAGTGCATATTTTCGAAAAAATCATGGAATTTAGTGCTATGAAAAAAATTTCTTATTGGTTGTTTTCTTCATATTTCGTTAGGGGAAAGAAAATCAGCAGCACGAAATTGATGTTTTTTCGCTCTCTGTATGTGTGGGTTATGGGTTGTGATGGTCGTAATCTAGTCGATGAAATGTGTCCGAAAAGTCCCAACATGTTTTACATGTGATATGATGTGATGTGAAGATGTGGAGTAGAAATGCAGTGATTAGATAAAGAAGAAGAAGGGTGTTTTTCAAATAATTGTTTGGGACAGGGCATGAGATCGAATTTAAATTCAATTGAAATTTGGCTGAGTGAATGCCTGGCTCTTGTTTTTTTGATCGATTTCGTGGAAGAAGAGAGCTTTTCAATAAAGCTTACTAAATTGAAAACCAGGTGGTGCTTATGTAAACAACAAATGCAAAAGCTCTACACAGTTATCGCCATGAAAACATCGATATGATTATCGATAAATTTAATTCTGGATTGCTTGATGGTGAAAATCTAATGAAAAGTTAAAGATAAGTATACTTCTTTTATTTATATTTACCTTTGATAAGGATCATCTTAAATTTGACTACCATGTGACAGTCTGAAAGCTCGTTTCCTTTTTCGGTAAGCTTTCGAACCGGACGCTTTCAAAAGTTGAAAACCCAATCTACGAGCTTTGGGTCGATGAAATCAAAAATTTACCCACGTTCATCGATCGTTTCGACACTTGCTACAAGCAGTGATGCTAGAAATCAACTTTTTCTTCCATTAGTAAATATTATGTTATTCTAATATTCCAAAACATTACACAATTTAAGTTCATTTTCTTAATTTAATTTTCACCAATTTCAAATCGCCAAAAATCAATATAAGGCAAATTTTAAATGTAATAATCAATGTCATTTACTTTTGCTGTCACACAGAGTTTGATAAGATTGAAGCTATTTTGCTAGATTTACTGTTAATATTTCAAAACTTATAAGGTGTATGTTTGCTATGAGATATAAACAATAGCAACTTATTCGAAACATTTTTGTCATGTAAAATTCTAGTTTTGGAAATGCTAGGAACAACATATTGACAGACATTATGATATTAATTTTAAGTAAAATTAATTTGGTTTAGTTGCAGTGAAGCTGTCCCAGGTTTTGATCTTGAACTTTTGTCGATATCATTGTTTTTAGTTTAAAATATCATTTTCCCCTCAAATTAAGATTAAAATATAAATTCCACTTGATGATTCTTTTCTAAATTTTCAAATTGCCTTCTTAAAAGAAATAATTTACAATTGGACATTCATTTAAATACCGGCAACTTGAATATTCTTCACCTAACTTCTATTGGAATTATATGTCAGGAATTGTACCAGAACCTCGTAATAGAATAGATGTTGCAATTCCGATTGACTACAGTCTCATAAAACGGAGAGTTGTTGCGTAGCGTCAACCGAAGTTTTAGGCGACTGCGAATGCGAATCATATTGTATATTATTGCTCTACTACATATATTATTTTATATTGTATCGAATTCTTTAACATTACTTTATAAATATCATACTACAATATATTATTATAACCTTTAAAAGAATATGTATTTTTTGCAGATAATTTCTAACGGATCAATGGAAAATAGAAATTTTATTTAAGTCTTTTCTAAAAAATGTTTTTATTTACAGGTAAAAAAAAAAAAAATTATATGATGGTTAAAGTAAAATATCAATTTTAAATATCAGATCCATAAATATTTGAATAATAAATTTCAGTACTAATTAGCCTCCAGCATCCAGTACAATTTGATCTGAAATGACAATTTTTTACCTTTTCAGCTCAGTGGTTTACATACGGGGATAGATAAGGTATATTTCAGCTTCCATTTCCTTCGACCAGCACTTCAGTATTTAATTATTTAAATTATTATTTACAGGAGAATAATGACAATGTTAATACTCAGGCTGGAAACAAATACATACTATCTTAAAATTTATTCATAATAATTCTTTTTTCAGGATATTTGGTGAACCTGTTTTAATACATCATTAAAATTAACTACATATATTTTGTATCTCATTATTCAACATATTTTTATACTATAGTAATTTATAACTAGAAATAATATCATGATGTTATACTACATATTTTTAATTATTATATTTTGTGAGAAAGCACAAATGGGAAATCTCTCAAAAACATTTTTCCTCTCAAGAAGCTGCACATTTTAGGTTATCGAATTGCAAGGTCTGCTGTGGAAGAGAAAATAATCTTCATATAGTAGCTATTTTGGGTTTTAATTTTGAATTTCATATTTCAGGAAAAATTATTTAATTGCTGATATCCATCTTTTGCATCAAATGAATCCTGTGAATTATTTACAATTTGATATAAGATTCTGAATTTATTCTTCGTTTTCTAAATATTTCAAGAGCATTATCTTCATGAGTCTTCTAAATCATTTACAATTTCAGTATCAGTACAGCAGCATTAAAATGCTTGTTATTCAAACATAACATAACCCATTCGATATTCTTCATTCTTGTTAATCAGATAGTAGTTTTTAAATTATTTTTCTAATAATTTGAATATAATTCAATTTTTTATTTTCTTTGACATGTTTGAAAACCTAGGCATTTTAATATGGTTAATTATCATTTAGCAGTTTTCCAGCATTATCAAAATCTCCAAGAATGACATCATATATTATTTAGATAACATTGTAATACATATATTTTATATTATTTTATAATCATTAACATTATCATCATCATATTAAATTATATTGTATTGTATTGCATCATATTACATTATATCATATCATATCATATTATATAACATAAATTGTATTTAATTATAATATATTATGGTTCTATCGTTCATGTTTTCATTATTACAAATATAAACAACTAGGGTAGGGGCATCAGGGTAACCTTGTTTTGCAAAAGGAGCGGGTATGTGCTTGTTACCTGTTTCGAATATCGGACTTTTCTCAATTTATGTCAAGGGAAATTGGCATGGTTGTGAAAAAGATCATATTTGATTACTTCTTGTAAACTAAGGACGCACTCTTTTTTCGGAAGCCTTGGGGGCGGGATTATAGTTTGCATGCTATCTTGGTTAGTCAACAATATGGTTATAGTTTCTCGAGACTTCCTCCTTACAACCCTGGATACCGTAAGTGCCTCTGCTTACGATTCCATTCCCTTAAAAGTCTCACTGAGGTGTTATGGCTGTGTTGCGTGATAGCCAAGATGGACGCGTGGGTTATTTTCTTGGCCATAACCGCGGCGCTGCCGCAAACCCAAGGTGGATACATACATACATACATACATACATTTGAGAACCCTTTCTTCGTCCAATGGGGATATATGAGAAAGAAAGGTGTTCTTCCTTACCATTTTTTACATAACTGAAGAAATAATCGAACAAAAGAATCAAATATTTCTTGGAAGGTTATTTGAGAACAAAAAAGGTTTCTATTTAGATATTTGATACCACTCCCTCCTTCCAGTGGGGAGATAGGAAAGGGACTCCTTCACAATATTTTGCGAAACTTGAGAATTTATCAAGGAACCAAATTTGGCATGAGAGAGCATATGATACGGGAATTTGTTGTATGTCTATTTGTAACCCCACCATTCTTCCGATTGGGGATACAGGAAGGGAGTAGAGAGGCTCCCATACCAAACTGAACATGGAAAACGATAAAAGCACTAGAAATGCTTCTATTAGAATTTCATACACCTCTATTATTCCAATAAGTAGATAAGAAGGGGGAGAGGCCCTAATATTATTTTTCTAGCATAACTTGAGTCTTGATCAAGAGAATGGAATCAAATTTGCCATGGGGAGATATTTCGGTACGAGATATGTTTCTAAGATTGTTATAAACCATTCCGCCTTACAGAGAGAAGAGGGGAGGGAAAGAGTGCTTTCCATATAATTTTATTGTATCGCTTAAGAACTTTTTAACCAATGGAACCAAATTTGATATAAAATGGTTTTTGGGTACGAAAAATTAGGTATGATCATAAGAAACGCCAACCATCTTCAAGTAGTGGAGGATGGGAAATGAAAAGGGGGGTTCTTATACAGATTTTTTTTTGGCATAAATCGAGCACTTATCAATCACTTATCAATCGAGCTTTTTAGGTACAAAACATTATTTTTATTATTTCTAATCAACTGTTTTTTTTAAATGAAAGTTCGTGAGCCCTCCCCACTTTGGAAGAGGGAGAGGGTGCAGAAAATTTACGAATAAAGCATACATTTTGTCATAATTAAAGAGCTCCAGAGACTTAAAAAAACACATTAAAAAATTCAGATTCTGTTAAACAAATTGAAAGATTAAGTTTCACTATTCAAGATGAAATCATCTTTGTTTTAAAATAAAACCTTCAATAAAATTATCTTTTAAATAATTTTTACAGAATTTTCCCGTATGTTTGGATAACGTGTCGCTATTAAGCACATTCTGATACCTGAATTGCAATGTCGTTATAAAAGTGTGATCAAGGACTCATACCTTTTTTTATTAAAAACTTTTTAAAACTTTTATATTTATCTCCCCTAGCACCTCGAGAAATCTCTTCCCTTACACAATGAACTAAATATGGCACTGAGGAAGAAAAACTATTTTTTTCTTTTAATCTCATAACCTCTGACCTTGTGAGAAAACTGCTGTCATAAACGAAACGGTTTTTTGCGAGTTGTTTTCCAAGAGGCCGTCTTTCTATCCAATTTTCCTCTTCAGAACTTGGCATGCAAAGGACCTTTCCCAGGTTCTTTAAGATGAAAAAAAAAACAAAAAAAAAAAAAGAAAACCAAACTACACCAACTATGCAACAACAACAAGAGTAACGCCAGGCACCCAACCATACATAGTTTTCAGGTGCTCACAAAACGACACACGACGACTCACGAACGGCAATTACCTTTTGTTAAACGATTTACACAAGAAGGCACGAAAAGCAGGTGAACGAAGTCATTCTTCTCCTATCAGCATTATCCTCCTGTTTAGCATCTCTTTCACACCGAAGCATCCTTCTAGAAACGAGAAAGGAAAGCTGGCCCTGGCTTGCTGCTGAATGGAAATATGCTGTAGGTTAGTTGCTTCTTTTGCCTCACAGTAATAATTTCCTTACACAATGTGCCAATGCTGCATAAGTTCGATTGGGATCCCTATGACAATTTTGGCACAATGTTTCTTCAACTAAAATTTAAGCGGTTTTTTTATGTTTTTACCAATGAATAAATTGTTGTAAAAAAAATAAAATTTAACTATTCGGTGTTCAAAATCAAGCACCCAATTGCTTACGTGAACACATGCCGCTTACATCATCATGGGTGGTGTGCACGAAGAGAAGAAAAAAACCAGGAGTAAGAACTTCGAGGTAAACAAGAGTCGCCTAAGGGTCCTCGGAGAATCTTGTTTGGCTGCAGGATCCGATGATGACGATGTTGTTATTGTTGTTGTTGGTAGATACCTAAATAAATACCTACTGCCATGCAACCATCCGACTAACCAACTAGGTAGCTAGTCTGGCAGCCAGTCATCTATTCGACGAAGAAGAAGATGTGGCCTTCCCGTGGGGAAAGGTGTTAATGTTTGTAAAGCTCTGGAAGCTACCATTCTGAGGACTACAACGGGAACAATAGCGATATTGGCAACTAAAAACCTTGTTTGTTGATAAGATTTTGATTATCAGAATCGATCAACTATATCGAACATACATATATTGATAGGAAAAATCTAATTTTGTTTCTAAACGTTTCAATTTTAGAAATGCTTTTTTAACCTTTAATGATAAATATTTTAACCTCGGTTAGTCAAACAAAATAAAAAAATTGTCACTCTTATTTTTAATAAATTTAATCAACTCTCTGGAGCCACCATAACTTGTTTTAACAATATCATTACGTACTTCAATAAACCAATTTATTGTTAACGTACTCAACAATCATTATTACATGAAAAATTATTGGTTGTGATCAAATATGCACATTTATGTTTTTTCTGAGAAGATGATATTGAATTGTTGAAAGAAAGATCTGGGAATAGTCTTTCTGGCAATTGTACATTCAATTTAAACAGAAATGATTCTTCTTGCATTTTATACTAATATTTCAGAAAAAACTTTATAATTGCACTGAACATAACAGAGGCAAGAAATCTCTAAACTTAAGGTAAGCGAATTAATTCCATCAAAAGTGTAGGATCTTTTGCAAAACAAAGGTTTGATAATTCAAAATTGAAGGTCTCAAACATGTAAAGACGCTATGCAAGTGGTTTTCTAGTTTGACATTTTCAATAGTAAATTCATAAAAATCATCAACAAAGGTCAAAAATTAAATTTTTCTTTGCATAACCGTTTTTGTTTTGAAGCAAGTTTTTTTAAAGAAAAATCGTTAACATGTGTATTGATACATTAATACAAAAAAAAGTTACTCTATCTGCCGGTCATGGCTCCAGAGGGTAAGATTTGCATATTAAAAAATATTTCGTTTCAAACGTAGGGGAAAGCTTTCCTAAATTGGCCTATCTGGTTAAATGCGCCTACGGCCGTTTGACAAAATGGCTGACAAGACAACATATTTAATCAATGCATTTTGAGGGTAATACGCTTTGAACATAAGACAAGAAAGAATTTTATGAAATTACAAACTCAAAAAAAAAAAAAAAATAAAAATCCATACAAGGTTTTGATACCTTTTGATGTAATATTTTGACTTAAAAATAATACGTAAAGAAGCTCAAAACAAAAAGTTGGGTGGTTTTTTGTTTCTCATTCAAATGAACCTTAAAAGTAAAACAAATTTATGCTTTTATGAATGTTTCATTATGGTTAAACAGTGGAATAAGAGAGTGTTTTTGTATGTCCCCATCATGTTTGTAAAATGCCGCTATCTCAAAATAACAGGTTCAATAGAATAAATATAAGATTTTTATCATTAAAACTTCAACATGAGGCTCTAATCAACACCTTTAGAGAGAATTGAAGATCTCAAAACAGATTTGATAAAGGTTTTCTTATGAATGAACTGCCTCCATAATATGGCAAACATAACTTTTGTTTTATTCTTTAAAATGATAAAAGAAATAGATTTTAATAAAACTTCATCTTTGTCGTATGAAAGTCATCAGTTTCTAGCATATCCAATGAAATTATACGGAAATATTGTCAAAAAACAGAAATTTTGCCTAAAACATAAATAGGCGCATTTAGCCCGCACGGTTTGCGGTTCGGCAATCTTGACAACGGTTATAATATAATCGATTTCTCAAAAACTGAAGGAGATACGACATAAAAATTACTCCAATGTATAGAAAATAGATGTCTGCTCATGTCTACATAGTTTTTGTACACCTATTCGATGTCATATCAGTATTCTGCTTGATAGGCGCATATAGCCCGCATCTCTCCTACGTTTTGGGTATAGGGTGATTTGCCAATCGTTGTCCCCTGACCCATCGTTACACAGAATGATTTAAGCTGTCAATTTTTCGACTGTTTTTCAAATTTTTCCCAAAATTATGTTTATTGGAATGTTTACTGATGAAATGAGTCTTTTAAATATTTTCTGCAAAAAATTTTTCGCACCAGTTTTCTTTGCGAAACGTTTGTTGGACAATTTTAACACCATGATTTTGAAAAAAAAAAAAATCGATCCATACATAACTAGATAAAATGTCAGATCATGCAACCATTGGTCCTTCAAATTTTCTCCTGCTCAATTGCTGTACATATGCAAGTCCGCTGCTAGATTTGTATGGAAATTTTAAATTTATAAATTATTAAAACTCCAATACTTTTGTTTGGGTGGTTTTTCACTGCCAAGAATAACAATAAAGAAATTTCAAGCGATTTATAGAGTCCAGAGTTAGAGCAACAAGTTTGATTTTGTAAGAAGGTTTGT
Source organism: Uranotaenia lowii (assembly GCF_029784155.1). Lineage (NCBI taxonomy): Eukaryota > Metazoa > Arthropoda > Insecta > Diptera > Culicidae > Uranotaenia > Uranotaenia lowii. Next base: position 6,699 of record NW_026598355.1, on the reverse strand, counting down.
ACGAAAAAATCCAAATTGTCATTCATAAATCACCATAGATGTACTGAAAGTTGAAAAAACTTAGCATTGGATTTTATGAAGCTAGTAGGCCAAATCAATAATGATAGACAAATTTCATTTCAAGCTTCTTTGAATTACCTGAATGATTTCACATGGAAAAATTTCTTCTTCCTAAACTGTTTTCGACTTAGAATTTTTCAAATTTTTGGTACTCAATGTCGATTTTTAATAATTGAACTTTTATTCAATGACATTTCATTTTTCCATAAATATATTTTTTCTACTGTCAAATCTGAAGTTTTGAGATTATTAAACTCGTTGAAAAACTTATGTATGTATGAAAGTCGGGCAATTTTTAATTTCTGAGAAGTGTTAAAGTCACTTTATCTGCTTTGGCTTTGAGGGACAACTTTTTTATCAGTTTTATTTTGAAATTGTAGGAGTCATGTAAGTTTACTACAGGTTTTAGAGCAAAACAGGAGGCCACGATTATATAAAAAAGAGCTAGTCATATATTTTCCAGACGTCAACTAATAAAGTTCAATATCAAAATTATCAAGTCTTGCGTTTATTGAAAACCGGCATCCTTCAAAATCTATTATCCCGACCATTAACTCAACATTCTATGCAAAAAATCTAAATAGTTTTCTTTAAAAATATCCTGTTTCTAAAATTAAGAAATGACAAATCTTAAAGAATCGTATTTCATGTCAACAGCGAACCCCTTGTGAACCCATGATCTCAAAAAATCGAAGTCGGAGGTTGCAAGACCCAAAATATTTCTTGTCTTATGTGCAATTTTCTCAGAAGTTCAAATCTGCCGTCAAGTTAGACCGGAGACATCCGAGTGAAGTTTTATTTGGTCGTTGTTATCCAAAAAAAAAACAATCAAATTTTTGTTATTTTAATTTGATAAAACAGTTTTTTAGCTGGAAAATTGTTGGGAACCATTTCAAGTGATTTGTTTTTTTTCTTGAAGATTGATGAAATCTTACAGAAGTTGCATTCATTACAAATAATCACACTTTCATGAAAATGATATTTAAATGATATTTACACTTTTCGAAAAGATTAATTCTTATACAAAATTGGATATCTTGAGCATAAATCTGTCGAACGATCTGAAACTTTGGGCGTGGTTGAGTCCATTTTTAAGCTTGAAATTGATATTCATTTTTTTTTTAAATCGATCGACTTCCAAGTGAGTCCGAAAGCAAATAATTTATAAAATCTATTTTATGTTGGTAGGACATATAAAGAAAAAAAAACTCAGTATTGGCCAACTAAGATATAATAACACTTCACTCAGATGGCTCCGGTTGAATTCAGCGGCAGATTTGAGTTTCTGAGTAAATTTCACATGTGATAAATACTATTTCAGACTCTCAAACAGGCGGCTCCGTTTTTTTTATAGATCTTGGGTCCGAATTTTCCCATTGTTCAGTGGGCGTTTTATAATGAAGGCCCACCCCCCTCCCCTCCAAAAAGGCCGTCTCCAAAATGGATAGCATTTGAACTAGAAGTTCTCATAATAAGCTTTCGTAACAAATATCAGCCTCTTTGACCTTCGAGCCTTGAGAGGGTTTTTAAAATGTGTACCCATTGGAAAAAAAAATTGGACAACATTAGGCACGACATCACATTTGATTGTGCAACTATTGGGCACAGACTAGATGTTTTAAATGATTTTTTAAATGTTTGTGTCACTTTTTTCGAACACTTGAACTTTTGGATCTTGTTGACTAATCCTGTATGAGTGCAATCGACAAAAAATCGAGTGAATTCAGTTGAAGTGACTAAAATACGACATTAAAACCAAAATCATGTGCTTAGCTGTGCAACGATTGACAAATCGCCCTACCTGTGAAAATTTATCAAATTTATCAAAAATAATGGTTATTGTTGGTTGACGTCCAAGGAAAATTATTACAATTGGATTTTAGGGACCGAGCTGGTGTTCATGCAGCCACAAGTTCAAAAAATTGATTTTTTTGGGTCGAAAATTTTGCGTTATGGAGGTATTAATTTTAAGTTGTGAAATTTAGATGAAAAGTTAATCTTTTTACCAGAATTCAATAACGACTGTTTTTATCTAGCAACCTGCAAGATCAACCATTTCAATTTAAACCTTTTAAATTATTTGTTGAAATCTATATAAGCTACTCAAACTTAATGCGTAATCAAATGTTTAAACATTTTTAATATTTCGATCATGAAATGTCAATCTCATTACCTTGAATTGACTTGAAAAATTCTAAACCTAGAAGCTTTCTTGATTAATATTCTGTGAAATAACAAAATCATGATTTCAATCTATTCTAAGCTAACATATGTGGAATTCAATCGTAATTCTTCAACATTGAACATAATATAACTCCAATCTCTAGGACCAAATTTTAAAAGTTTGTCACTTTTGAGCAGATTTTTGGAGCTTTCATTCTTTCTAAAATTTTTAAGCTATTTTTGTAATTGTCTAAATCGGAAAACGAAATTAGAGAAAATATTTTTGAATGTTATTCTGAAAATTTAATCTCATTTAATTTTATTACAATTGCCCAATCTTATTTTGAATTCTAAAAATTAAAAAAATCTGTATAAAATAACGAAACTAGAATTCAAGTCATTTTTTTTTGTTTCGATTATAGTCGTTTTACCATCTTTATGGCATTCGCGACTTTATCAACGTTACATTTGGCGGATCGTTATTGAAAAACTTATCCGGTATTACTGTGTTCGATGTTTACTCTTGGGCTCGAACTCGCGGACATCGGCTCAGGAGACAACAGACTTGCCAACTGAGCTATATCACAAGCCCGGAATTCAAGTTATGAATGAAAGCAAATGAATGTTAATTACACAATTATCATAGCGAAACTCGTATCTTATTAAATATCATTAAATTCCGAATTAACTATAAAAGTTAATCCCAAGGCCAGCATAATGGGGGGAGGGGGAGGGAGCCAATGGGGGCAATTGCCCCGGCCCCTGCCCTGGCGCAGGAGACCCGAGAAAAAAACAAACTTATAATAGTAATCTTGCAAAGGAAATTGAAACCAGATAATCGAATGATGGGAAATTCAACAGCCTAGGGACCCTAGTTAAATAGTATCTCGAATATTTTCATTCTAATATAAATTAAGGGGCCCCCTAGAGTAATCATTGCAGAACTTTTCCTGTATTTATGCGGGCTGAGGAAATAATACATCAAATTCTCCTTGTTATTGAAAAAAGTATATATTTAAGAATTGGTTTGGTAAGCAAATTTTTTCTTCAATTTTAGATAAAAAAAAAGTTTGACTAAATTTGAATAATTCCAGCAGTTATAAGTTTTTTAAAGAAGATTTGCAGTACAGAATAGGCGGTAGAATATAGGAAAACATCCCCCATTTCCATTAAGTGCAAACGTCTTACATAATTACAAGGTACATTGCATTAACTTTAAGCTATTACATTTTTGTGAGGGATTTTCTAAATATGCAATTTTGGATGGATTCATGTTTGCTTAAACAAACCAGAAGACTTTATAATCAACATTCATAATGACCAATCGACAATACTGATTTTTTTTAATTTCCATTCCAATTTTAGTATTAAATTTGAAATTCGATTTTAAATTTTTCCAAAGGACTCAACTGAATTTTTATACTATTGTTTCTGGATATTTACTCCTGTAGAAGTAATTTTCAAATAAAAATACCTCAAGTGTATTGAATTGAAAATTATCCTCTACAGGAGTAAATATTCGTTCAGTATTTCATTTTCCAATCGACTATTACCTAATTATTTTAATTATAGAAACATTCTCACAGTTGGATTGCATATGATGTATTTTTATTATAAAATTGCAAACTGTATTAAGTATTAAATTTTTTTGACACATTATATGAAATTTTTTTTTGTAGTTGGCAGATATGAAATCGAAATAAATATTTGGATTATGAATAATAAATTGGATCTTGCTTTGGCTCTGATTGCAGCTTTGATTATCAATTTAGTATGAAAATTTCAATTATATTGTAATTTTATTTATTTTCAATGTTAATTTGAGACACTGGATTGTAATTCTGAATCATACCTGATTTTAGGTTCTCAACGACGCTTTCGCAATTCTATATATGGAATTTGGGAGCCCCTAGAGTAACCATAGCAGATTTTTCCTGCATGTTTTTGGCGGAACAAATTTACACAAATTTTTGCAGTGCTGGGCAGTATCTTGGAATTTGATCTCGATTTTTTTAATATAAAATCTGGACAAATAAGCAAAATTTGGTGATAATTAGAAAAAAACCTATTAGAATCATTCACTTTTTCACAAAACCACCTTAAAAAGTTTTGATAGTCTTTAGGTTATTATAAAATTTGCGGTTATTTATAAATTCTACACCCTTTTAATTTTGAAAAAAATAGGATAACTGAAGTTGACTAATTGAAAATTTTCCAACTGAATAAGCTTAAATTTCATACTTTTGATTCTGGTGTATTTTTTCAAAAATATCCTCTAATGAAGTAAATACCCTGAATTCAGTATATCATTCTCTAAATGACCATTCTCAAAGTATTTTTGTCCAAAAACTCTCACATTGTTGAATTGCGATTTTTTTTGTATGATTTTCTCAATGAGAATATTTCTATATTTTCAATTTCATCTTATTCTACATTTATGAATCTGTGCCTTGTATATCTAATTTCTATTCTAAATTATCGTTTTTGTAGGTTATTTTTTTCGTATTTGGACAAAAGTTTTTAATAATTTTTTTTATAACATATGAAAAAAGTTTAAATTTTAAGTTTTAATCAGCATTTTATTTTAAAAATTTCAACATGTGCCATGAACACGATATTTCATGTTTTAAAGATATGAAAGTGAAATAAATATTTGGATTTTAATTATAATTTTTGGAATTCCTGCTTCCCTCTGATTGTATTTTAGACTCTCAATTTTTTATTTGAACTTCATTTCTAATTTGACAGTACGATTTTCATTTGTGACTATGTATCTGTATTTTATCTGTTGTATTATTTTTTGCCTTATATTCTTTGTCTGAGGTTTCATGTTACTTATCAATAGTCATGAGGGGAATATTTACTCTGCTTTCGATGAAGCTCATACCAAGTGATTAATACTTAAATGAAAAGATATATCTATCTTAAAGTTTTTAATATCTATCTTTAAATTTAACTATCCAAGATATTTGTGGAGGGTGATAGAGCTATTAAATAAATTGTGAATTGAATTAATTGAATTGAATTGAATTAACAACTCTAATCAGCATTTTCATTTTCAAGAAGATGACTAATTCTTCAGCAATGTTTGCACGTGATGGACCAACAATTATTGTTTGAAGATATCAGACGTAATGGTTATTTACAGGCAATATAATGAACTCTTTACAGTTTCTTTGTATGATTAAAATACGATATATTCTGTGGGGCAGCATATTTTAAAAACTGATTCATAGAAGTCCCCGTGACAAAATGCCACGCAAGTTAAATTTCAAGTTGTGTTAATAAACATTTATTAATAAGTTATTTGCAAATCAGTGCATGAACCATAAACACAAATCGTTTTTGTAATCTAAATGAAATATCGAAATTAAATTTAAAATTTTTTAACCTGTATTCTGAATTTATGAACTATTTTTTTCTGAATGCGTAAATGTCTGAAGCCACCGAGTAAAGTAAAAAACTATGTAGTTCTATTAGAAAGGTTCGCTGATTGTTGTATCAGGGTATTTGAAAGGCTCTAATTTATGATTTTCTAATCCATCGATTATTTTTGCTTGAATAGAAATTGCCTCCAAGAGTTGCTGCTAATTGCTTTGGAAATTTTACCAAATTGAATGATAAGCCACTATAATGCTTCCATTCACATGCAGAAACCGCTCACAGAGTAAAGATTTTCAAAAGAGCTTGAGCTAATAGTTTCATTCAGTTGGCAACATAACAACGAAAGCACAACTTCTTGGCCAAATAACTTCGAGCAGAAACCTATGCCACGTGCGTTTCAAAAACAGATTACGGAGATAACATCGACACAAACATCTTGCGAAGGAGGAAAGGCTGAAACCTTTTCAACGTTAGAATTGAACTGACTTTGTGTACTTTTTGTTACTCTTTTGAGATTCGAATGTTGGAGAAATCTTCACTTTTTACCTCAGCTTGCTTTTTTGAAAAGATTTCAATAAACGCAAACCATTTTTGGAAGATTGCCTGGGATTTTACTTCTCGCAAAATATTATGGCATCATATACAGAAAAAATACAAATAAACTTCATAATATCGTTGGATCTCCTTAAAAAAAATTCTTACAAGAAACTTAAAAAGCACAATAAAAAAAGTTGACAACAGATCAATTCAATCGATAGCCAGTCGATAAATTGGTTCATTGAATCAAAAGTATCCTAAAATGCTCGAGTGAAACAAAAACAAAAGTGCACAAGACTGCCATTAAATTCCTTTTTGATAATCAAAATGCGATTTAGGAGCTTTCATTTCTCAACAAAAGGTTTCAGTTGGGGTAATAAAAGTTTCATCACCGAAAAAAAAGGATCGTAAAAGTTCTGCCCCAAAGTGAAGTGGGAGCTTCGAAAAAAAAAAATAAAAAAGGAAAGCATCGACAACCATCGTCCTTTTTTTAATGTTTGGTGGAAAGTAAAAAATCCGATCAAAAGCGGAAGAATCCGGTCAGCTCCGGACCAC
>NW_026598354.1:0-32481 GCF_029784155.1 Uranotaenia lowii | reverse complement strand
TTTCGAACATACAGGCGAATTTGACAGTAGTTCTGTAGCGTTTTCTGTCCTGGGTTCATCACGTAATTTTCAGCTTTCAAAAATACAGAACGAAGTCGTCCCGACTACAGGAGAAAAGATAAAGTGTGTAAATTCAATCATCTTATAATGTCGATACATATTTTTGATTGAAATTCAATAAAATGTAATGAAAATAGTGTTTTTACATTATTTATTTTTAATGAAAAGCTTTCGTTTTGAAAACCGGAGCCGTAATTCGATTTGTGTCGTATTTTAGATTGATTTTGTGTGCACTATACCCTCTCCCATAATTCGTTAAAAAAAAAGGTATATCGAATCGCAATTTCAACTTATTCATTTAATTATTTATTTATTAATTCATATAACGTAAGATACACATGTTTTAAGTTGTTACAATTTGGTTGATTCTGTTGGATCTACTAATACTAATCGTTCCATTTCTGCTCCTAATTTTATCTATGTCGTTGTTACTCCATGTATTCTTTCAGCAAACAAAAAGTGAAAAGTGAAGACTGTACATATTCTGATGCTGAGGAAAAACTATCCCAAAAACACCAGACAAACGGGTTTTATCCATGAAAAACTATTCACAATTAAAAGATAGCTTCAAACGACCAGCCGAGTCGATCTTAACAAGAAAACGAAACTTTTTAGGTAAATTTCACATATTTGTAATCGGCAAAATACTTTATAAAAATACATTTTCAGTCCCTGAAGAAGATTCATAACGGATTGAAACGTTGGATTTATAAAAAAAAATCGTTTTTGCTTTAAAAAAAAGACGGCAAGCCGGAATTCCCATAGGAAAAAGTACTGAAAAATCAACATCATTTTTGTTTCTTCTGTAGAAAGAGTCCAGTTTGTGAAGATAGGGAATGCGAGATCCAGGGTATTCTCGGTCAACAGCGGCGTACCACAAGGGAGTCACTTGGGACCCCTTCTTTTCGTCACTGTTATGAACGAGTTTCCCGGAGTGCTGCATGACGTGTTTGTGTTGATATACGCAGATGATCTAAAACTGTTCCTCCCTGTGCGACACCCAAAGGATTGTTTGACCCTACAAAATGCGTTTCATAGATTTTCAGAGTGTTGCAGCAGTTTCGGATTGAAAATCAATGCCTCAAAGTGTAATGTGATAACCTTTTCCCGGAAAGCGAGTAATATTGTGCACGAATATCGTTTCGAGAACAGCTGTGCCATAGCTATAAAATCCTCCGTGAAAGATCTGGGAGTCGAGTTGGATGAAGAACTCAGTTTCTCAAAACATATTGAACAAGTCGTAGCCAAAGCAAACTCTATGTACGGAATGGTAAGCAGGATTTGTAACGAGCTGGACAATCCTTACACTATTGTCTCTATTTATGTTGGGCTTATCCGAACCACTATTGAATACGCCAGTATAGTGTGGCAGCCGTATTATAACGTTCATAAAAACAGGATTGAAAGGGTTCAAAAAAGATTTCTGAAATACGCCTTAAGAAATCTTGGATGGCAAGAAGAAATGCCGGAATACAGATCATTGTGTATGTTAGTTGGACTGGAATCACTCGAAACTCGGAGGAAATCAACAGATGCGCTGTTTTTAAAGGACTTGATCAGTGGAAAGTACTTTTCGCCAAATTTAGTATCACAAATTTCTCCAAATGAAGGACGTAGCAGTTTGCGCAACGTGAGACCGTTTCAGCTTCCAAATCGAATACAGAATTACGCTAGTAATGAACCAATCTATAGAATGATGCTGATGTAATCAAACTGACTATGTCCAGAGAACAAATAAAAAATAGTCTTAAGATGTTTTTTATCATAGATGTGTTGTAACTAGTTAGGATCAAAGGCTGAAGCCTAGAATCTGATAAATAAATACAGAACCGAGCCTATGCTTATTATTTTTGTGCCAATTTATAAACTAATCATCGAATAGTTTCCCCTGAACAACTTTGTCGGAGACAGTAACTTCCTATCTTATTATGCAAAAAAAAGTTATTAGGTGTTGAATGTGGGCATGTCTTTTGGCATTGAAAAAAAAATAAATTCAACTGGCATCACTGCTGGTGTCTCGCGAAGTATTGCATTGAAAGGAGTCATGCAAAACCTCGCTAGGCACCCAGCAGTGATGTCAATTTAATTTATTGTATTTCAATGCCAAAAAACATGCCCGCATTCAAAACCTGTTTTTTTTGCCTAATAAGATACGAATGGCGTATTTTTTTTTGATTCCGGATTTGGCTCTGGAACCGTCAGAATAAAAAAGCGTCTTTCGGGTTTCGAGTTATTCCATACGTAGGTGTGCGTGAGAACGAGCGCAATGTTTACATGCAGCTGTCATTTTGTTCTCCCTTCTGAGTTTTTTCATTCGGTTCTTCACATCCGGATTGCCTGTTTTCGTGTCCGGATTGCACTGGAGAGCAGATGACATTATTCCAGTTTGGAATGGCATTTCTTATGAATCCCACCACCTTACCGGCTTTTATCTTCCAAATATCATCGGGCGTTAAGATTCGCTTACCAAGAACTTTAAGTCAATGTGTCATAAGATATCCACAGTCACACATTAAGTGCTCTTCAGTTTGACAAAACCGGCACATCTCATTACTGAGTTTGCTTATTTTATGTAAATGGTAGTTGAATGGGTAATGCCCTGTAAAAAAGTCTGTAATTGTTTGAGGATCCGTTTTCGATAGACTTAGAAGTTCACAAGTTTTCTTGGAATCGGACTTTATGAATGTTTTAGATTGGCTAGTGAAGTAGACAATGTGCAACTCGAGACCCCATACACCCAACCTTCGGGTAGTGGTCATATCACCTCTTGTCTGCAACTCCGATTCTCTACCTCCCCGTGGTACTAGCTGGGGTGCGAGCAACCTTAGCGGAGATCGGGTACCCAACCCCGGTGGATGCTTTGGTCGCATGCAGAATGAGTTAGGGGGCTTCGTACGCGTCTGTTCTCCATGTTAGGGGCGGCGTGCGGAGTGCAACAACGTCCTGGTGGTGTTCGGGACCCAAAACAGCAACATCACGACGGTCCTCCTGCGAGATAGTGGGGTTAGCTGCGGGCCTTGCGAGCCTGTGACTACAAAAAACATAAGCAACGAACAACGAACAACAAATTTCGGAATGTTTTAGATTGTCTAGCACCGATGGCTACAAGCCATATTAGAATTTGATCTTTGAGTTCTCCCATTTTTTTAATTCACTTGTAAGAGCACAAGTAAATACTCCACAAAAAGATTCAGGGCCAATCATAATAACAGAAAGTGGATTACCATACCGGCTACTGGAAACTTACGACCTGGTAGGCAAGGTTGCCGATATCACAGAAAAATGTGCATTATCCCAGAATTTTGAACAAATTTCATCACAGATTTTTTTTTCACAGATCACAGATTTTTAAAATTTTCACAGAATTCACAGATTTTTTAATTTTTTACAGATTTCCAAAATTAGTAATTTTTATGTCACTTTCGACTTTTTATTTCTGACTTTAATTCATGGAAATGTGAAAACAAGGTAATGTGAATTGTTTTTTTTTTTTTTCATTAAAACTCAAAAAAAAAATCCAATTTGTTGATGTTTCACATGATTTCCCAATCACAGAATTCGTGATAATTTTTTGCCAAAACACAGAATTACCTTGTCAAACCTTGCTAGTATTTCGTGGACTGAACTTTTGCAAGTAAAAATCAGTATTGAAAATTCACTTCTCAGCACCTTATTGCATGAATATCATTTAAACACTCCATACAAACGTGCAAGCAGGCCAAAAACAAAATATGCTGACGAAGAGTGAGAATCAAATCCATGGTTTTGTAAACTCATCTTAATCTACGTGCCAAGTTCTTTACCAACTGCACTATGGAACCTAATTCTGTGCCTTATCGTTATCGTTTTACATAATAATAATAATCATGCGTTGCAGTGTATAAATTAAATTAATTTTAAAAATCATGGATGCGATTTGGGCATCTCCTTGTATCGAATATTGCATTAAGCCAGGATGCCATTTTTATCGTTGTAAGGGATGTGAGTATACTTCAAAGTTACTGAAGCCTGATCAATGTCTTAAACAGCAACTTTATTATCTGAAGTTCTATGTATCAGTTATATTAATTCACTCAGAATTTTTAAAATCGCCACACTCTTCAGATGAAAAAATGGGGAAAATCTCTCCAAGCCTCTTTAACACAAACAAAAGCAAAAAAAATCAAACTTTGAAACTAAGGTTGCCAGTTTTCCCGGTTTTATGTGGGTTTGCCCGGATACTTAAATCAAAATTTGGAAAAATTCCGGTCCGGCTCGGTCGCCCGGATTAAAAAAAAGCCTGGATTTTGCCCGGATTGATTGACTTTATTTGCTAATTCATACAGAAAAAAAACGAATTGCGGTTTAATTTATTTTATTTATGTATCCAAAACGAAATTTTTCGAGTAAGTTCATAAAAATAATCATACAAGGTTTTTGGACGCCTAAAATACGATGGTCAATCTGCTGATAAGTTTTGATGAAAAATTTATTTTCATTTTTTTTATTGATTTTTGTTGAGTTTTTCTTTAGTTTTGACCAAATTTACCCGGATATTGCCCGGATTTTTTATCAACAATTTTGAAATCAAATGCACAGATTTTACCAGGTTTTTAGACAAAATTGGCCGGATTTGTCTACCACGGTTATGTGCTAAAAAAAATCTGACAACCTTATTTTCAACTACTTCCAACCGAAATCATTCTCACAAAGCAAAATACAAAAAATAAGCCACAAACATCGGCGAGCAATGCAACCGTGATTTTTTTTTTTCGTTCTTTCTTTTATCAATGCTTATAATGTCCTCTTAAAACGCATTTAAATTAATTTACGTTATCTGCCAGACCATATTAGCTGCCTTCGCTTCGCTTCGTTCCGGCCCGCCCGCCCCCAAGTTTATGAGTAGAATCTTCGCCGTTTTTGACAGCAGAATCGCAACGTAAATCCCCCCAGAAACGAACGTAAGAAATCTCGACCGGGTCGTTCGAGAACTTCAAGCGAGTCTTGACTCGAGGACGACAACTTTGAGCTACCGATAATATTAAGTCTCTCTCGTTTGGCAACTTCCGTGACCAAAAACTGGGGAGCCGACGAGAAGAAGTAGGTATGTGGAGTTGTGGCGGCACCGCATGTTTTGCCGAGCAGACATTGAGCGAGCACCGCGCTTATCAGTCAGGTATTTTGTACTTTTGCCGGTGAGGAATGCATTCCTATGTGTTGTGTGTGTTCCGGCCCTGGACCTGGAACCGAAGGTGGCATTAATGGGAGATTCACTCGCGGGTTCCTTTTGGGGGGAAGTAGCTGGGAGAAACTGCTTCTGACCCGGACGAGCAAACGGGGACCAATTCTGGTGAGTAAAAGCTCGCGTGATGCTTAATCAGGCTTGGACGTCTGTTGGAATCCGGATTGGCGCCTTCCTTGTTTGACCCGTACCTAGCTACACCGTTTTTGGCGGAATATATGGCGGTGGCAGCAGCAAAAGTTTTCCTCGGATGGGTTGGGTATTTGCATATGTTTACTGATAACAGCACGACTGGGAAGCTGGTTTTAAAGCATTTTCAATTGAAAAGATTGACACTTAAGTAAGTTTAAAAAATATCCGGTATTCAAGCAGTTGGGAAACCTACTTGGTTTACATTCTATCTGCATTTGAATTGTTACAAAAAATTACTCAAAAGTTATTAAAATAACAATAAAATCGACAACAGTTTTCTAGGACACAATAACCCAGAATATTAAAAAGGCCCGCTTAACGGGACTTGAACGCGCAAATTTCACTTCAGTACAACGGCGCGTTAGCCAGTTACACCACGATGAGCGTGACGGAACAGGCTCCAGCATGCATACCTACTAGTCGAGCTCCATCGGTCGACTGCTGAATCTTCTATCGGTACACTCCGTATCAGCGTTGCCAGATCTACGGATTTTTGGTACATCTACGGATCTATGGATCGGTGCCCCGAATCTACGGATTTTTAGCATTTCCTACGAATTGCCTATGGTTTATCGAAAAAATTAAAGGGATTCTGCGGATGAACGAAAATTCTACCTGCCGACCAAAAAAAAAGGTCATAAAATTTGATATTCTTGTATTACATTAAATTTTTATTTTTCATTTTTCGTCAAGCCTACTAATTTGAGCGGTTTACAGCCTGGCAACGCTGCTCCGTATATAACTAGCATGCCTTCTTTACCCACTTTTGATCTCTCTCTGCAGCTTTGCCAGATTGTAAACCGCTTAAATCCGCAGGCTTGACGGAATAAATGGAATTAATGTTTGAATGAAATTTTATAATTTTTTTTTCGGTCGGCAGGTAGAATTTTCGTTTAGCCGCAGAATCCCTATGATTTTTTCAAATTTTTTCAATAAACGTTGAAAAATCGTAAGAAATGCTGAAAATCCCTAGATTTCAGGCATCGATCCGTAGGAGTACCTAAAATACGTAGATCTACGGATAAATCCGTTGATCTGGCAACGCTGTCTCTCTGTTGTTTTGCTATCACCACCAGGGTTGCCAACATTTTTTTTTCCAAAATTCAAGGAGCTTGAAAATAAAAATCACCGTTGTGAAATGTTATGGAGCTGATAAACAACGCCGTTCACACTTCTTTTCAATTCGCTACTTGTTCACTGTCACTTCAACCTTTAAACGCGATATTTTTTTATGTCATGCCTTTTATTCATATTTCCTATCGAAGATTGACCAGCTTTCACACGTTTAAATGACGAAATAAAGCGTTTTTCTAATATGTGATTCGGCAGTTGTTCGAATATCTACCTTTTGGACTTGTTTTATTCAAATTTTAGTATTTGAGATACTTATCTTATAATTCTTCATAGAAGTTTTCGCGGAGTTAAGCTTAAATGTTGCAGATTTCAAAAATTTTCATAACAAAAACGCAAGAACTGTTTTAGAAACTTGAAACAAAAATTCCGATTTCTTAAAGAAATATTCATACATGTTAATCCTCTAGTCCGTTGAACCAACGGGCCAATTTAAATGTGAAATCCTGTCGGCGGGCCGCACTTAAGATTTTTTTTTTAATAATTAGCAGAGCTTCACGTCTATTTTCACTTCAAATTTATGGCAAAAACAAATCTGAAAAAAAAACAAAACGAATTAACGTATTTAAAAACAGGAATCCAACACGACTTTTTTAAAACGCGATATTGAAAAGGTACATCCCAAATTTTTTGCTATTTTTAAGTTCTCTCAATTTTTTGATAGTACTTATTGGTGAACGTTCCTTCTCACAACTTTCTTGTTAAAACTGATGGCACTTTTCGTCATGACTTCTATTCAAAAATTTTTAAATCTTACCACAGTGATAACTAAGAGTGTGAAAAATATATATTTAAAGAAATCGCCGTCTTCTTTGCGATAGACGTTGAATCGCTAACTGACTATTCGTGACTTTTTACCGCTATTAAAACTTGTCCTCAAAGCGTAGATTTTTTCCTACAAACACTCAAAACCCGGTTTTTCAAATTGAAGTTCTGTCACGTTCTGTATTGATATGTTGTGCAAGGTTGTCGCAATCACAGAAAAATGTTCAAATTCACATATTTTTCAGGAACTATCTTTAAAACTAAACATTCTTGATTCTAGATTTTTTTTTCCAGATTTTTATAATTTTCAATCTTTTCAGCGTCAGCTTTCTACGCCCAAAAAAAAAAAGATTTTTATGATTTTTAATCTTGTTTAGATATCATTGGGATAGGTTTTTTTTTAAGTTATATTATGACTTTGGTAATGTGGAATGCGAATTATAAGTGAAATAACTCAATTTATTATACATTTTTTGTGAATTTTCTGAAAAAGCATCACTCATAATCGTCAAAGAGCTTTTAGGTCGTATCAAAGAATTTCTGATATCTATTGTTTTTATCGAGAACTAATAACTTTTGTCGGCAACTTTGATGCCAGCTGATTCATGTTGAAAAAAATCTTAAATCGTTCACCTAGGTCAGCAATCAGTGCAGCTCAGTGCTCACGATTCCGAGCCGACCAGTTACACAGGAAGGTGTTGCTTTGTTTGAATCAAATCGAATGTCCTGAATTAGCTTCTCTTTCTTTGATATCTCACTTTTCTCTTAAACTAAACATCACCTTCGAAAATTTGATAATTTTTCAGGTACGAATATGTATCAAGACGAACTCAGAACATTAGATTGATACGACCTGAAAAAGCATAAATTTAAATTTTGGTAATGGTTCCATAAAACTTGAAACATGAAGGTCAGAAAGAGGTAGAATGGGTTACTTTAGGGTGAACACTTATCACACAAAAGAGCTTCAATCGGAAATTTCCTTTAAATGTACTGTTAAGACACTAAAGAAGTCCATATATAGCTGGAAATTTAAAAAGTACACAAACACACATTAGGATCTTAGTGAAACTAAATCTTTCTTTGAATCCTCTCTTCGGTCTCTTCGGTCGGACTACGTAAAAATGTGTTCACTCGGAAACTACAAAAAGTTGTCGTCAACACTTCAAAGCTAAACGAGTTATTCGCCGAAAAAGCGTATAATCTGCGAGCCAGTTCTGCTGAAGAGCTTCTAACCAACGTTCTTTCGGTATACCAGGATCTCACCAGCATCTCACTACTTGCAAGATGTAAAAGAAATCCTTCTTACCTAAATACACGAGACTTGTTAAAACACACATCTAAAAACTGAATCAGTGCAAAAAAAAACGCAAAACAAGCATATTATAATAATTTGTTTAAAAGTGCAAGTAGCCGTAACACATGGAAACACTTAAACTCCATAATTGGTAACCGAATCGAAGAGCAAGATACGCTGAATTTATTAGTAATTGGAAACGTTAGAGCCACGAAAAGACTGTTGCCGTTACCTTCATCAATAACTTTTTTAATGACATAGGGCCCCAGCTTGCTTCAACTATCAACAGTCAGGGAAACACAAATCGATTCGGAACCTTGGTTCGACTACGTAGTTCGTTATTCCTGGAACCAGCTACCGAGCAAGAAGTTATCTTAAAAATCAAAGATCTTGATTCAAGCAAAAGCGTAGGACCTGATGGAATACCGGCATACTCTATCAAAAATCTTCACCAATTCTTCTCGAAACTGATGCGTGATGTGTTTAACGAAAGCCTTCTCACCGAGAAGTTTCCTGAGTGTCTCAAAATAGCTAAAATTGTGCCAATACACAAAGCAGGACTGGACTGGATGTAAACAACTACCGGCCAATCTCAGTTTTATCCTCTTTAAGCAAAGTTCTCGAACGAATGTTGGCTGCTAGAATTACAATTTTTTTCTAAAGGCAAAACATTATCTACAACTGCCAATATGGATTTCGATCAGGCTCTAGTACTACAACAGCCACTTACGAACTATTTGTAGATGTTTACAAAGCCCTGGATCAGAAAAAACGCGTCGGACTTCTCCTCCTAGACTTGAAAAAGGCGTTTGAAATCTTGCTTGAAAAGCTTGCATATAATGGCATACGCGGGAAACCTCTGGAATTGATGAGAAGTTTCTTAACTGATAGAAGTCAATTTGTATCCATCAACGGAGTACAAAGCAGTATTCAACCCTTAAAAGTAGGAGTCCCACAAGGAAGTAATCTCGGACCGCTTCTATTACTTGTATATGTGAACGATCTGCCTAAACTGAATATTACCGGGAAGCCACGTTTGTTTGCTGACGATACATCCCTTTTTTACGCTGGTGATGACTCTTCCACAATAATCAGAAGTATGCGGGATGACATGAAAATCTTAAGTAGTTACTTCGACGAAAATCTTCTGTCGTTGAACCTTATGAAATCCAAGTACATGGTTTTAACAACACCCAGAAAACCCGAAGAAGCGCACCAAGATCTGATAGTGAACTCAACACCAATTGAAATAGTAAATCACTATACATATCTAGGTGTTGACATCGATTACAAGCTGAAATGGAATTACCATATTCAAAAGCTCTTGAAACAAATTAGCTCAACCTGTGGTTTACTTTGGAGAATGAAAAGATTCGTCCCCAGAAACCAGCTGACCGTGTTGTACCAGGCGTTCGTACAATCTAAACCACAGTATCTAGTATCTATTCATTTAGGGTGCTGCAGCAAATACTCAGTTAAAGAAACTTCAAGCAGCTCAGAACCGCTGTCTCAAAGCTGTCTACAATCGTCCTTGGTTGTACCCTAGTAAAAACTTGTATTATGAAGCTGATGACAGTATAATTCCAATTCAGGCGCTGAGAGAGCTACAAGCCACATCGATAATCCACTCACATTTGAACGATCAACTGATACATAACAACGGAGTGTACGAGCAACTCAACAACGCGTACGAGCTTCGTAATTCAGCCGCCGTTTCAATTACTAGACCCAACAGCGAAATGTCAAGGAAAGCATTCCGTTACTATAGCAAGGTCCTTTTTAACTCAGTACCTAGAAGCCTCAGAGAAGAAAAAAAAACCCACGAAAATTCAAAAGCAAGCTGAAAATTTACATCAGAAATAAAATTGAATCATATTTCCATTAAATCTGATTCTGGAACATCCGATGGTTAATAACTGTGAACCATAGCCAACTAGCGCTTCCTTAACAGAGATTATTCTCGCAGGAAGCAAAATCAACTCTACCTTCCCATCATTCGGTACCCCGGTAACGTTCCATCCACATTCATCTAACCACAAATGTATTATTTTATCTTCTCATTCCCGCCAAATACCACCGCCGCCAAAAACCTCCACCACCCACCGCAACCGCCCACCGCCATCGCCCGCCACCTCCAACAAGTACCACCAAAAAACGCCACCAAAATTAAGTGATTCGAAAAATTCAAGTGTTTTTTAAATGAATGTGCATAGCAAATTGTAAAATCGAATTGAAAAAAGAAAAAAAATAAAAATGATGAAGAGGTTTTGCGCCCACTGGAGAAGGAACAAGGAAGGAGAAGTTCCACTCCCGCGGGCTTTTCCCTGCTCATAAAGGAAAAAAAAATCCTAAACACTAATCGTAAATTTTCCAAGTTATATCTTACGTGTGCCTAAACCACCACCACAGAAAGTTTGATATGTATGCGTTGACCACAAATCGACGTCATGAACATTGACGTTGCTGACTTGAACTCTAACCAATACGCCATTGTCGATAGTTAAGTTTGAAAGTACATTTCTATTACGTGAAAATCAGCAACTGTGTGGGACAAAATGAGCCCCTCCCTGAGGCATAACATGCATACCATGTGTTTCATTCAGTATACAAAAATAAGAACGATCACTCAGTTGTTACCAATTGGACAGGTATCTAAACGTTATACGTGTCGTAGATCAATAACACTAAAAATGTTGTTTATTTTAAAACGGTTGCTTAAGTGATTGAAAAACTTTAGTCAATTAATTTATTTATATGTTTTTTTTTTCTGACAAAACAAGCAAAAACTGTCGAAAACTAGATATTTTACCCTATTATGAACAATAAACAATAGTTTTTTTTTTGTAGGAATAAGTGAAAAAGTTGAGAAAAAATCGTTCGATTTAGGCTACATTCGATTCTGACGTTTAACATACCAACAATAATATTTCGTGCTTCATCAGCAGTAGAACCGTTTATTACCCGCACATGTCGAAAGACAACAAGCGACTTCGCCAAACAGCAGGCAACAGTCGTAATCAAATTTAATTGAAAATCAACCGGAAGCAAATTAAAATCTACAACTGTGCAAATTTAGTATAGCAGATACGTATGTCATGTATCAATATGAGCTGTTATATCTAATTAACGCTCTAGAACTCAACCCCGCCTTTAGACGGATTCGAAAGAAAGAAGTGAGCAAAAGTTTTAATTGGAATATGTGTTAAATTGTACTTGGTCTGTACCTATACCACTGCCTATACCATTTTTTCAACAAACAGTACAAATTGCTTATTGCCCTAAATGGCCAGCTAGAAAAGTTCTAAGATCTAAACTCATGAGACTTTTATAGCTTAAACTACTAATTTAGGTTCTATATAGAGGGATAAATTTGATTTTCGATTATAGTCGATTTACCATCTGTATGGCATTCGCGACTTTCTATCAACGTTACTTTTTTTTTTTGACTTACTTCAAAACAACTTATGAGGTACAACTGTGTTCGATGTTTACTCTTGGGCTCGAACTCAAGGACATCGGCTCAGGAAGCAGCTGGTTTGCCAACTGAGCTATACCACAAGCCAAAGAGGGTTAAGATAATGAAATTATTGATAATATTATTTTAATGGCATTGCGGCGAGATGAACTTCTAAAGTAGAAATGTTTAAGATATTGTGAAGAGTATAGCTGGATAGATGAAGCGAGTGCGCTTCGTAGAAGAAGTGAAAAAGCCTGGAAGAATGTTAGCGGAGGGCAAATTGTGTAGAAAACTCAAAACGCCTCCTCTACATAGTCAGCCAGTAAGCCTAGCAAAAGTTTATCCGATCAGTTTTGAGCTTTCTACACAAATTGCTCTCCGCTTACATTCTTCGCCACCTTTTCACTACCTACCTACCTTAGAAGTTCATCTCGCTGCAATATAATCAATAATTATATCGGCGATAAAAATCTTAAATGATAAACAAATTAAAAAGGCTGCAATTTGAAATATTGCATTACTACATCTAACGACCAAATTTCATCGTCCGTTGTAATTTTTCGAAAGAAGTAATGCAACAAAATTGCAAAAAAAAAATGGCGTCAGTACATACCTTTTGAATAGACTTATATTTGAAACATCACTTTCACCGATGATAACACAATCCTGCCATCAGCTGCAAGAAGTACAGTACAAATCCTGATTTACGCGTGACACTTAAGAATTCACTTCAACTAGCAACACTAACCAGTGTTGCCGTACACCAATTGAGGGTTTTCAAAAGGAGCTGCACTTCAAAAGCCACTCAGCGAATTTTTCGTTAATTCATAAGGTGTTGAGTAATAATCTGCTACTTGAACTCCGTTGGCGATAAACGTTGATGGTTCTTCAGCGATAACGAAAGTAAACACGATATTCTTCTACTTTCCCAAAATGTTCGGCTACCACTTTCAGCTGTTTAGTCACTACTCCAATTTCTGCACCTACGGTTCTGGTGATAATTGGCAAATCCGTAGCCTGCTGCGGTTGCTGGTCTCTTGAGAGATGCCGGCTGCGGAACTTTACCGGCGCTAATTGGTGTTTGCATCACTCTGCTCTAATTGTTGTGCCTGAAAACCGACGCACATACACACATCAACACACGTACACTTGAACGAAAACACACTTCAAAAGAAACCGCTCGCACTGAGCTAATAGAATTATCATTTGTTTCCTCCACAACAGGATTGGCGCCCGTGGTTCGCTTCTCCTAGCCTCCTAGTTGGGTGCGAACTCGTTCACGTGCAACGTCTCCAACGGCTCTGTCACGGTTGATTCCACGACTGCGATCCGTTGATTGTTCCCGAGGCGTCGTCGTCACTGTTTCAATTCACGAAATGAAAATGCATTTTCCAGTTTGAGAGCGAGTGTGTTTTTTATTGCTTCTTATTCTGGGTTGTCATCAATATCCAATTAATTCCGTTCAATGGTTACAATTATTCATGGACACTCGCGACGAACAGCGTAGGTGTAGCTAATTGAAATTGAATTGAATGTTTTGCTAAGAGGGTGCTGTACATCGAGAACCAAACAACGACAACGGCAACCGACGACGACACATGGCAACAAAGGCTTTTACCCGAGTCCAAACAGTTGTCTTCCGCACACCTTCGGGAAAGTTGATTTAATGCAGTCGCAAACGCGTGCGCAAATTGTTAGAACGAACAGTTAACTTGGTTTCGATATCCACTAGGTAGGGTAAAACGGGCACTTGGAACAGCAGGCGTTCAGCAAAAAAAAAACAGTATATCGTTTTTATCGTTTTCTTGTTAACGCGCGACGGAACAGCTACGCTACGGGAAGACGAACAACACAGAGCAAAAAACAGCGGCGCATCTAACACAGACCCCGCTGACTACACCAAACGAACGTTGAAGAACAACTGAGCGGCCGCTATCGCAACGTGTAAACAACCAGGTGAGACAGGTATCGGATACCTGTGTTCGAAACCGCGGCTTACCGTCATAAATTAAACCCACACCTGGAAGCAATACCGCGATATCGATCCTCCAACTGGTATTGGTATCATCCACAGAACCGGAACGAACCACGGGTTGTCTCTTTCGAACCACTGCAGTTGCAACCAAAACCAGAGAAGCCAAGAGTCGTAAACAACGCGCTCACCACAAACACGGCTGTAGCAAACACACCACAGCATTTAACCGGCCCAACACAACATTTAGGCGACGAATACAGTGGAACGTGCAAACGCAACAAACCAAACACGTTCTTTCCGAAATCAACAACTATGGCTCGCTTGCTCCGCCTATTTGCCGAACAAACCATCCAATCAGCGCTCACCCTCCGTAGTAGTCATAAATTTACTGCCGACGGATGTGAAACATGGGAAAGTAAGCGTTGAAAAACGGCAGGGGAGTGGCTAAGCTTCAGCCGCGGGAGAAAGTCGCCGCACTTAACCTAAACAAATCTCCCGGGTACCAATTTCAATTACGGTACGGAGGTACGGTAGGTATGCTAATCTCCTGCGGTTTCAAATGACGTTCACTTATTGTGTCATTAGCTACACTTATTCGAAAGGCACACACACAAACACGCAGCAGTTACATGGGAGGCGGTTAATTAACGGAGCCTAATTGACGTGGGATTGCAGCGACCGCGCGATAGCTTGTTAAGAGCTGAATAGATCTCGGTTGCTAGTAAAAGTCGACGACGACGGAGGAGACACTTTCAAAGCAGCTGGAATCACAACCAAGCAACCAACCAAGTAGGCCTAGGTAGGAGTGATGGGATTCGTTAGATTAATTGCTACCGGACTTCACGGAAATTGCGCAAACTGTGGCGATGGTGGGAGAGTTCAACGAAGTCGCTATGTTGGTACCTACCTAGTAGGCTGTGAAGGTGGTGTGACTACGAACACGCTTTGATTGTCACATTAGGGGCGACCGCCATCATTATTGTTATTAATATCGGACGATGGTTATTACCTACAATGAATAAGCGAGGTCGGTGCCAGTCGGTTGAGGAATCAACCAGGAAGGAATAGTTGTATTTGTGTGTTTGTTTGCAATGTGATCCAAAAATAATGTCAACCCTAATAACTCTGTTATTTATGGCACGGTCTAATTAAGCCGCATGAGCTAGCTACTGTATCGCGCTCTGAGACTGTAAGTTTTACTGTATAGAGGGTTGAATAAATTTTGCAATTAGGAATTTAAAATATTGTGGTATTTAATTCAAACTTATTGTATCTTTACAACTGATCTTATGAATTTAAATTTTTGACACCACAATTGAAAATTTCAACCCAATCATACTTATATCTGTCCACCCAAAAAAGACCTAAAATTTCATTAATGTTTGCACCCATTTACATCTTTTTAGAAGCTATTGACTTTTAATAGAACTGAACAGATCTTCATAAAATTTTAAATATGAGACCATAAAGTTAAATTTTTCGAAAGTTTGAAAAATTATGCAATCAATACACAAAAATAAGCGTTTTATTTCTGGAGTATAGTTCTTATTCAGTGCAAAAAAAAAATATCTTTAAATTTTGGTCAATTTCTAAGAAAAAATTGAAGTATTATTATAAGGCTCAGGATAACAAAACCACCATCCTCGTTCTGAGGAATCTACCTTAATTCATATCTAGAAGTCACTTTAAAGGGCATCCACGATGAAATTGCTAAACACAAAATTGATTCTCGAAAGTCGAGTTATTATCCGGTTGCCATCAAATTTTCAGGGATTGAAAAATAACTATTAAACTTCATTTTACCATTTTACTCGTATTTTATTTACAGTCCATACGCTAATGCCCCCATCTTGACCTTAACCCCTCCATAAGATTCTGCACAACCTGTGAATCAACCGTTTTTTGCATGTAAACCCATACTTTCTTCAGTTCCTCGACTGTCTTCACTAACTTAGGTCGTTTAAGATGGTGCTGCTTCATAATCGCCCAGTACTTCTCGATGGGGTGGAGCTCCGGAGTGTGGGAGGGTTGAAAATTTTCGGCACGAAATTTACCTTATGGTTCGTACACCATTTAAACACGTCCTTGGACTAGTGGCATGAGGCCAAATCCGGCCAGAAGATTGTATGGACGTTGTGGGCCTTCAGGAGAGGAAGCAGCCGCTTCTGGGGGCACTCTTTCATGTACACCTGTCCGTTCATCGTGTCCTGGGTCACGAAAGGTGCACTCCGCTTCCCGCACGTGCAGATGGCTTGCCAAACCAGGAATTTATTCGCAAATTTGGACATCTTCTGGGTGCAGACATGATCCGGAACGCTGAACTTATTTTTGGCCGGTTGCCGGGGATCTGTTTGAAGTCGGCCTTCACTTATGTTTCGTCGTCCATGATGCAGCATTCAACTTTCTTCAGCAAGTTGAGGTACAACTTCCTGGCACGGGTTTTGGCGGACTTTTTCTGCTTCTCGTCGCGATTAGGGGCCTTTTGTCCTTTTGTACCTTGAACGTTCGAAGCTTGGCCTTGGTTTTGGCCTTCTGGACAAAGCTTCGGCTTAGGTGCAGCTTTTAGCCACATCCCGAACGGAGGCGTTTGGGTTTCGGTTGAAGGCCCCAACGATGCGGTTATGATTTTTGGTGTGGTACGGAATAATTTTTCCTCACTTCTGGGTTTCCGATCTGTGGTTCGAACCAGTTAATCACTCGTGACACCGTGAAATTCGCGATTACCAACGTCTTAGCGATGGAACGATGTGAGAGCTTATTTTTTCTGGTGAAGAATGCGCAAGATTTTATCACGCACGAGCTGATCTTTCGACTCCATTTCCGCGAGTTTTGATCACATGACTTTAAAACTTGGAGAATGTAAACAATGTACTATGAACTAAATCCATACAAATTTTCATTAAATTCCACCCAACGGTTAAAAAGTTAGAGCAATTTCATAGTGTGGGAATTTCATCGTGGACACTCTTTAAACGCACTTAGATATCCTCATTTCATCTTTATGCGCATTTCATAATTAGTGTCATTCAAAACATCTACGCCTTGCCTTTTAGAAATATGTTTCGAGAATCGGAAGCGAGCAACGGCTGATTTGAAAAACTGTCATCGATTACCTATGTTAGCGCCAATACTGATAACATACATTTACAGATTCTTATACAGATTTTCATACCTTAATACATAATGATAAGTTTTTTTAAAATACAAATAAATAATCATATGTTTATGCCAGGGCCGTAGGAAGAACCGACTCATGGGGGGGGGTTTTGGTGACTAAGTTTTTTTCTTTGATTTCTTGTCTAACAATACACGAATAAAAAAAATTAAAAACAAATTATGTTTGTAACTATATGATTATTCATTTTTAAGTACTCATTGATATTTTCCGTATGAAATTGTAACTTAATAGAAAACAAGAATGCCACAAGGATGGTGTATCATTAATAAAACCTTAAAAAAGTAATTTTAGAAATTTGGTCCTTAGCCTAAAGGGTGAGCTAAGTTTTTTTAAATGAAATCTCTAGAAACAATATATGAAATTTGCTTTCATCGACGGTTAAAATTTTTGAATTTGTTTAAAAGTCTGGTAGACAAAGTTATTTGGTTTGAGCATAAGATAAGTTCTTTTTAGAGTAGCCTTCAATTTCTTTAAAAAAACTTATTCTATACTCAAATAAAACAAGCCCAATCTTCTAAACTCTTTTGCGAATTCCAAGATTCTATCCTTTGATGAAAAAAATTAAAATTTTCCAAAAAACAGTAAAAGATAAAAAAAATCGATTCATATTTGCTTGATGCAAACTTGAACTAAATTTATGATTTTAGTTTTTGATTTGGCTTTAAAAAAAGCTGCAATATTAATAATTTTAAACAATACACCGAAAAACTAAAAAAAATGTGCTGATTTTTTAGGTGAAGATCAGGTACATGTTTCTTAAACAGGAAATATTTTTCATAAACAATCAGTTTCATACTAAAAATGTTGTAGATGATTTTTTAAAGTTTAATTTGGGATATTTTGCATGAATCAAAACTTAGAAAGTTAATTCGAATTCTACTTTATATTTGTGATTTTTAGCTGAACTGTGTGTACAAACTTATTCTGATTAAAAACTTTTAAATTTGGAAATTGAATTGAAAAGCAAATTTTTAAGTTTATGTTCTCTTGAATTTCTCGACTATTTTATGTTGATTGAAAAACTCATTCACAAGCTAAATCTTTTTATGAATTTTAAATTCGAATTCTAAACCTGAATTCAAAAATTGAACTTTGGATCTGTTTCCGAATTTCTTTACGATTTCCGAAATGTACAAAAAATATGATTGTCGAATCTCAATTCCAGATTTTATTTTCATAAATCATTCATTTAAATTCTGTAGTGTTGGTTTAATCTTAATTCATTATTTCAATTATTTATTTTTAATATGTTTTGTGAATCCGATTTAAAATGTGAATTTCGAATGGTGAATCAGAATCTGGTTTTAAATGTTTAAATTTTGTATTAGAATAAATATTGAATATTGAAAATGCTTTGATTTTCGAAAAACATGAGGGCTTCTTCTGCAACTCACGAAATTTCACGTCTTCGTCCTGACTCCAGAAAATGCTTCAGAAAAGGAATGTGTGTATTGATGAGCTCTGAAGACCAAGCTCATCCGAACGAAAAATTCGAGGCTAGAGAGGCTATTTAAGCTTGCAAAACCATATGAAATTTCGCAAGTCACGTCACTCGAGACGCAGAAAAAGCCCAATGATTCAAATTTTATATGAAATGCCAACCGAATTCAAACAAGAATTTCGAAGCAGCTTTCCATTTCTAATTTCTTATGATTATTCCAACTGAAAATCAAGAATCCTAAACTTGATGCAAAATCAGAAATACGAAAATATATAGAAATACAATTTTGAACCAGAACCTCCAAAATGGGTTTAATTTAAAATATAATATTCAGACCTAAATTTCTATGATAAGGTTGCCACATTGCCCAGTTTTAACCGGATTGGCCGGGAAGTTTAATATAAAATTTGGGAAAAGTCTGGTCCGACCCGTTTGCCCAGATTTCATTGGAAAAGCCCGGATTTTGAATTTGTGTTGTAATTTTTTTTTATGCGTCCAAAATTTTTGCAGCAAGTTTCAAAAAATTATCATGAAAGGGTTTTTAAGTTTTTTTTCTAGATTTTTGATGAGCAATTCCTAGGTTTTGACCAAAATTGCCCGGTTTTGCCTGGATTTGATCGACAATTTTGAAATGAAATACCCGGATTTTTCCAGGTTTTTATATAAAACAGCCCAGATACGTGCCGAAAAAAAATCTGACAACCTTATTCTATGTACAAGTGAGAAAAATCTTAAAAACTGTAGCAAAATTTTGAACTTGAAATGGGTTTTTGAGGTTTTTGTATCAGTTTTTAGTTCAGATAGTTTCTCTTGAATATCTTTGCTCTATTAATTATCATAAATTTATTATGAATTTAAAATTTTGAGTGTAGAGTAGACTACCTCGCTTCCTTTTTTGGACCCTCATGGGGGGGGGGTTTAACCCCCAAAACCCCCCCCCCCGTTCCTACGGCCATGGTTTATGCACTGCCTTTGAGCCAATGAACTACAAACTTAAAAAACGCGACTCAACTGTTAATATAATTTGAAAAAAGGGAAGAAATTTTTCACAGATTGATACTTTGAGATGGGAACAGCTTGAGAATAAGATTGAAAATTCAAATTTAAAATCTGAAACCATTTTTTCAAAACAAATAAAATTTTCGTTGTCTGATCATGAAAACAAAACTATATATTTTTTATAAACTTACAAGATTATAACTTGAAGAAGTTTTAAGATTGTCTTGCCAAGTTAAAACCCGCATACTAAAAACCATATCTCAAACAGTTTAAACCATACATCTACGGCATCAGAAAAAGTGATTGTATCTGTAAACGTAGCTGTTCTTCTTATCTTTACTTCGCAAACAATAAGAACGAAATATGAACGTTCGCGTGAAAACGTGACGTTATCTGGAAAGGTGATAGAATGATATGGACGGTTTCCTTAAATTTTTCTTTAAAAGTAAAATCGAATTCGAACCGTTACACAAACCGTTCATCTCTTCTGTCAAAAATGAACGAAACCCCGGTCAGAGATGCCAGATGATTTTGTACAAAAATAAGTACACATTTATGGAAATATATATTTTTTAATATTTCGATACGATAGAGTCGTTTTAGTTTCAACGACAATAATATAGTCACGAAATTTCGATATTCATCTGGAAAGGCTTAAGTTTGAACATTTATTACACTTGGATTTTTAATTTAAGCAAGAGTTTTGATTGAATCTCTTTCGTTGGATGTAACTTATTAGAACGAAGTCACCAAGCCTTCTCGATTTCATTGCTTCATGTAAATAATATCTAATTCGATGACGATGACGTTAAAAATTAACAAAAAAATCGATGACGATTTTGACGAGATAAGTACAAATTCAAAAAATCAACCGAACTGGCATCATTGGTTGGTGGAGCGCAATCTTTGCTGGTGTTGTTGGTGCAGTTTTCGCGCATTTATTTTTGTTTACGGTTCTGCTAGTACGGCGGGTTCCCAAACCGATCCAAGAAACAATTTAATAGTTGTATCGAAAGCTGTATAACCGGTCTATACGGCGAAAAACAGCGTGATGAATTTAATCGTAATAGAGCCAGCCTCCAGCAGACGGGAGAATGGGATTGTTCCGGTGAGCTCGTTCTGCTCAAACAATCAGGAAATTTCGTAAGTAAAGTAGCTGAAATATTCATGAAATCGAATGATTGTCCAATGACAAAAACTATTTTCAGTTTCCTCGCACACGCATCACCCGGGCCACGGTGGATTTTCTGCATCCTGTAGCTACGAGAGCAACCTTGAGCTGTCCCTATGGCTGGGGGAGGATCTTCTGCCAAAATTAGCAAACTTCAGGACATCGACCAGTTTTGTTTGTAACCGTTATGTAAGTAAAACAAGCTTAATAAATATATTTAATGTTTTAAAATGAATCGATAAAATATAAACATCCGAAAATCCCCAAAAAAAAATTTCTTCCAAGTGTGGGTGAGGGTCGCCATTCATGTACGGTTCTGGATATCGTATGTATAACGTTGGAAGAACGTCATGTTGAATCGTTTTACAACTATTATCGTTACTGTTTAGGTATAATATTACTTTAATAAAAACTATTACAATAACAGTTTGATTGTCTGAATACGTTTTCTATGAGCGGTTTCCAGACGTTATCTCAACTGTTTGCAGAACGGTTCCTCCATATAAATGTTTTAATGATTTTTAACAGTTACATAACCTAACTACATATTTAAAATACCATCATTTCGGTATTCACGATTCAGGTAATGAATTTAACTATTTCTAAAATCGTTTGCTAAACGTTCAGGCTACGCTTTATCAAATCGTGTTACGACTGTTTTAGAGAACGTTTGGTTACAATCCTGGTTTATGCGGGAAGTTTTAAAATTTTCGAATGAGTTCAAACGTAAATTCGAAATGTCATTCAATTTGCAAAGGCAGCCCATTTATTGAAACAAGTTCACACTCATTAATACATGTGAGGTCCTCAGAGCCACAGGGGTATAAGTACAAAATTGATCGATCGAATTTGAGTTAGTAATGCCAAATGATTCTTCATATTTGAAACTATATTTGGTGAGTTTTTGTTCAAATTTGTAAAAATTTCATTTAGATAAAAACGGACATTTTCTTTGCAGTTCAGGTTGGTTGAGGTTCTGATCGAAGAGGCTCATTCATTTCCAACGTTTTTTAATAGTCAAACATTAAAAAACACTTACAATAACACTTTCATCGAGAAACATATACACTGTTTGAACGATGAAATTTCGAAAACACGATGGAATCCATGAGCCTAGCTAGGGAACTACCGTTAAAAATTTACAAAAATTATCAAAAAGTTATTATATCAGAGAGAAAGTTAAAAAAAATCTTCAAACTGTGTTCATTGCGTGAAATACTTAACTAAAACACAAACATATTTTTTGCCAGTCAAAAAAATATTTCTAAATGTGAATTAGACTAGGCCAAAAATCTGAAAAAAAAAACACTTTTCCAATATTCCATATTCTCAGATTCAAGTTGGTCTTATTTCTTATTTTTTTTTTACTGAAAGTCATTTTTTTTTTAAATTAAACGTAATCTTGAAGTTAGAAATATTATTCCCACAAAAAAAGCTAACGACTTTGATTCATGCGAAATTTATAACAGCGTTAATTAATTGTTTCAAATTTTTTACTTTATGAAACGAAGGGTTAAGTTTTAAACTTTTTAACCAAGGATTAAGTTTAAGTGCCCTTTCTGGATTCTTTCAAATAAAAAAATTCAAAAACTTAAGTTTTTTTTTCAAACAGTTGGATTATCGAATTTTGCCTTGAAAATTAACTTTTTTTAAAATTTTGTAATAAAAAAAAAGGTTTTAAACGTAACTACTAAACATTCCCTTTGAATCTCCCATTTTCTCAAGCAACCAAAAGTCCCATAAAACAGATACGAAAAAGCCTACTCATCATTGATCTGAAATACGTTCTGCGCAGCTCAGTATTTAGGTTAATATTGATATTATCAAGGTCCAAAAACAAGCGTTAATGACCTTCTATTCGGCTTCCACCGCCCTTATAATTGAGCTTTCAAAAAATCGTAAAATGAGCAAAAAGTTCTCTCACTATCTCAATTGCATCATAGGCATCAGTTCATATTATCTTTTCTTGATTATTGACTATAGTGCCACCCAGATAACAACCGCCGGATTCCAAACTCGACAAATTGCGGTTTGCCTAAATTTGTTCAATTTGCTGCTCGATTGCTTCCTTCCTACTTGGGGATAGAACTCCGAACTATGTGGTGACAATCGAAAACGATACAAGACCACGTCAAAAAACAGGGATGTTGATTTGCCAAATTGTAGAAAATTGTCCAAATTGACGACATTGTAAAAGTGGCGGAACTGCAAAAATTGACAAAATTGCAAGAATTATCGAAAAATAGAAAACTGACTAGATTTGCGAAATTTAAAGAATAGACTGAATTGAGAAAGTTAAAAAAAAACTATAAAAAAAATGATAATAAAAAAACCAATCTGGCAAAATTTTCAAAAAAAAAATTACAAAAAATAATAAAATGGCTGAAAAAGGACTAAAATGACAAAAATGATTTAATTGACCGATTAAAAAAATGTTAAAATTCACCAAACTGAAAAATTGACAAATTTGGCACAATTGAATTTAAAAATTTAAAATGGACCTAATTGACAAAATTGACAAAATCAATTATTTGGACAACTTGGACACTGAGAACCACAAATGATGAAAATTAAAAAAGATATAAATATCAAAAATGATAAAACAGAAAAAATTACAAAGTTAACAAATAAAGTTTAAAAAACAAAATCGACAAAATTTTCAAAAATTATCAAGTTTTAAAAAAAATTGAAAATTGGCAAAATAAAAAAGTTAACAAAATTGACAAAATTGTTAAAGTTGACAAATGACAAACTTCACAAAGCCAATTGACAACATTGAGAAGTTTTCTCACTTTTGTCAGTTTCGTCAATTTTGTTAGTTTTCTCAAATTCATCATTTTTTTTTTCAAATAAGCCAATTTTGTCAATTTTGTCAATGTGGTCACTTTTGTCGGATTCGTAATTTTGTTAATTTTGCCAAATTAACGAATTTTGTTAGTTTTTAATGTACCGTCAAATTTGTCAGCTAAGCCTTTTTTGTCAATTTCTAAAACTTTGTCGATTTTTCTTATATTTCTTTGTCATTTATTTTCATTTTTGTCAATTTTCAATTTTTTTCAAATTTTGTTATTTTTGACAATTTTGTCAAATTTGCTAACATTGTTATTTTTCATAATTTCAAGCTTTTTGTTAACTTTGTTAATTTCGGCCAAAGAGGAATATTTTTAAAAAAGCGCACCTTTGGGAAACTAAACTCCACAGTTGTTGACCCGTCTTATCTTGTAAATGGTAAATCTACAAATATAATGATTGTATGTTTTTTATTATCGACTTTTTTCGGCGAATAAATAACTACAAAATTACTTACCAGTTGGTCCGGACGTTTCGAGCTACTTTTGGCTTTTCACTCCTCTTCAGCGGACCTTAAATGATCCGGAACGCTGAACTTATTTTTGGCCGGTTGCCGGGGATCTGTTTGAAGTCGGCCTTCACATATGTTTCGTCGTCCATGATACAGCATTCAACTTTCGTCAGCATGTTGAGGTGCAACATCCTGGCACGGTTTTGGGGGACTTGTTCTGCTTCTTGTTGCTTAGGGGCCTTTTGTACCTTGAACGCTCGAAGCTCAGCTTTAGTTTTGGCCTTCTGGACAAAACTTCGGGTTAGGTGCAGGTGCGTTTGGGTTTCGGTTAAAGGCCTCAACTACGCGGTTGTTATTTTTGGTGTGGTACGGAATAATTTTTTCTTCACTTCTGGGCTTCCGATCTGTGGTTCGAACCAGTTAATCACTCGTGACACCGTGGAATTCACGATTACTAACGTTTTAGCGATGGAACGATGCGAGAGCTCCTCGTTCTCGTGATGAATGCGCAAGATTTTATCACGGACGAGCTGTTCTCTCGACTCCATTTCCGCGAGTTTTGATCACATGACTTTAAAACTTGGAGAATGTAAACAATGTACTATGAACTAAATCCATACAAATTTTCATTAAATTCCACCCAACGGTTAAAAAGTTAGAGCAATTTCATAGTGTGGGAATTTCATCGTGGACACTCTTTAAACGCACTTAGATATCCTCATTTCATCTTTATGCGCATTTCATAATTAGTGTCATTCAAAACATCTACGCCTTGCCTTTAAGAAATATGTTTCGAGAATCGGAAGCGAGCAACGGCTGATTTGCAAAACTGTCATCGATTACCTATGTCAGCGCCAATACTGATAAGATACATTTACAGATTCTTATACAGATTTTCATACCTTAATACATAATTAAACAGATTTTTTTTTAAATACAAATAAAAAATCTTAAGTTTATGCAATGCCTTTGAGTCAATGAAGTACAAACTTAAAAAACGCGACTCAACAGTTAATATAATTTGAAAAAAGGAAGAAATTTTTCACAGATTGAAATTTTAAGATGGGAAAAACTTGAGAATTAGATTGAAAATTCAAATTTAAAATCTGAAACCATTTTTTCAGAGCAAATAAAATTTTCGTTGTCTGATCACGAAAACAAAACTATATATTTTTTATTAACTTACAAGATTATAACTTGAAGAAGTTTTAAGATTGTCTTGCCAAGTTAAAAGTTTTAAAATTTTCGAATGAGTTCAAACTTAAATTCGAAATGTCATTCAATTTGCAAAGGCAGCCCATTTATTGAAACATGTTAACACGCATAAATACATGTGAGGTCCTCAGAGCCACAGGGTTGATCAATCGAATTTGAGTTGGTAATTCCCAACGATTCTTCATATTCGAAACTATATTTGGTGATTTTTTGTTCAAATTTGGAAAAAAACCAATTTAGATAAAAACGGACATTTTCTTTGCAGTTCAGGTTGGTTGAGGTTCTTATCTAAGAGGCTCATTTATTTGCAAGATTTTTTAAATGTCGCTAAAACATGATAATAAAACATAAGCTCAACATTTAGGTTAATATTGATACTTTCAAGTTCCAAAAACAAGCCTTAATGACCTTCTATTCAGCTTCCCCTGCCCTTATAATTGAGCTTTCAAAAAATCGTAAAATGAACAAAAAGTTATCTCACTATCTCAATTTCACCCTAGGTATCAGTTCATATAATCTTTTCTTGATTATTGACTATGGTGCCGCCATGATTACACCCGCCGGATTACAAACCAGACAAATTGCCGTTTGCCGAAATTTGTTCAATTTGCTGCTGATTCTTTCCTACATTATACATATTTCGCATCAGAAAAGTCACTCATATAATAAAATTACTTATTTAAAAAAAAGCTTACCTGACTTGGAGATCGAATTCCGAACTTTGTGGTGACAATCGAACACGCTACAAGGCCACGTCAAATAACAGGGATGATAAATTTACAAATTGTATAAAATTGTCAAAATTGACGATATTGTCAAAATGGGCGGATCTGCAAAAATTGAAAAAATTATTAAAATTAACGAAAATTAGAAAACTGACAAGATTTGAGAAATTTACAGAAAAGACTGAACTGACAAAATTGAAAAACTTTAAAAATGACAAAACCCAAAAAAAACCATTGGCAAAATTTTCAAAAAAAAAAAATGACAAAAAAGACAACAATAATAAAAA
Organism: Uranotaenia lowii; assembly: GCF_029784155.1. Taxonomy (NCBI): domain Eukaryota; kingdom Metazoa; phylum Arthropoda; class Insecta; order Diptera; family Culicidae; genus Uranotaenia; species Uranotaenia lowii. The sequence goes on along the minus strand of NW_026598354.1, from coordinate 6,066 downwards.
TGACAAAAATGACTAAATTGACCGATTAAAAAAATAGTTAAAATAACAAAATGGACCTAATTGACAAAATTGACAAAATCTATAAATTGGACAAGTTGGACATAGAGTGGTAAAACAGATGAAAATTAATAATGATAAAATAAACAAAAAAGATAAAGCAGAAAAAATTTAAAAAAAATACAAAGTTAACAAATAAAGTTAAAACGACGAATTCGACAAAATTTTCAAAAATTATAAAGTCTTAAAAAAATATATTTAACATTATTAGAGAGACTTTCAGCCTCTGGTTGGTTTGCCTCTTATCTAAAAAATAAAATTGCAAATTGGCAAAAATGAAAAAGTCTACGAAATTGACCAAATTTTCAAAGTTGATAAAAATGACAAACTTCACATAGTCAATTGACAATATTTACAAGTTTCGTCACTTTTGTCAGTTTCGTCAATTTCGTTAGTGTTCTAAAATTCATCATTTTTTTTTTTTCAATTAAGCCAATTTTGTTAATTTTGTCAATGTGGTCACTTTTGTCGGTTTTGTAAATTTTGTTAATTTTGCCAAATTAACGAATTTTGTTAGTTTTTTCAATGCACCGTCAAATTTGTCAGTTTAGCCTCTTTTGTCAATTTCTGAAACTTTGTCAATTTATTCTTTTTGTCTTTGTCAATTATTATCATTTTTGTCAATTTTCAATTTTTTAAAAATTTTGTTATTTTTGTCAATTTTATTTAATTTGCTAACATTGTTATTTTTCATTATTTTCAAGATTATTGTTAACTTTGTTAATTTTGTCAATATCGTAAGTTTTGTCATTTATACTCAGTTTTTCAGTTTGGTCAAGCTGTCTTGATGCCAATTTTGTCAGTTTTGTAATTTTTCGTCAGTTTTGTCGATTTCTCAAATTTTGTTTTTTTTTTATTTTTGTCAATTTATGCTTTTTTGTCAATGTTCTTATTGTTTGAAATTTCTGTCAAATTTGTCCATTTTTACAAAAATTCATGTATTTTTTCAAAAGTGGTTAAACTGATGAAAAAATAAAAAAAATGGTAAAAAATTTCCCTAATAAAGAAATTGACAAAAATTACAAATTATAAAATTTGAATCAACAATGGAAAAAAGACAAAATTAAAAATGTTTCAAAATTGTAAAAATTTACAAAATCAACAGTTTATTCAACTTATTACCACATCGTATTTTACAATTCGGTATCGAATTTTGAATACGGCGAATGCGCCAACATCACTGTTTCGAGAAAAACGGGTTCAAAGTTTGACAGCTCCGTAAGCTCCCAGCAAAAATTTTATTTTGTTTTCTCTGTTTCTCGAAAACCAAATATCCTACAGTTATCGTTGTGCATTCAAAATGTAGAGCTCTGAACGTACTTTATTACCCAGCTGATAACTCCATTTATTAACATTTGGCGCATTCGCCCTAATCAAAATTCACTACCGAATTGTAATTTTACCAAGAGCCAGAGCAAACGTTGAATTATTTGAAACACATGGTTGAGCATCTTTTTAAAAAAATATATTTATTATTTTTTTACTAACACTAGCTGAGCCGGTGTGCTTTTCTACACCTTCCAGTAATAAATGAAATTTGTAAAAACTATTTAAGTTTAAGTATTCTTGCAGGCATCATTTTAAATCAAATTTCAACATAATTTAGAAGCAACAACTTTAAAGTTATGGTTGCAGTTGAAGTTTAGAATTGCAATATTAATAAGATCACATGCTTATTATTCACTGAAGCTTGATCTCTACATAAATTTGTTTTTCAAGATCTGAAAAGTTTAACTCAATTTGTTTGATAAGTTTGATGACCCAGATATCCGTATACACACAACCTCTCTTATGAAATAAGTTTCATTTTGTTCCATTCGTTAGTACTTTCTGAAGCTTTAAAACCTAATTTTATATCAATATTCTAGACTTGTTTTAAAACAAATTATGAGGGCCCCTTGTTCTTTCCTATACCTCCAATGGAAGGCTGAAGTAATCTCAAAAAATTATATAACCATTTCTTGTGTCACATGTTCTCCCATGTAAAATTTTGTTCCGTGCACAGTAAACGAAAATTACCGAGTTCGGTGATTTTTTTTACCGAAATCCTAACATGTGTAAATCGTTAAACTGTTTGGTAATTTTTTCGGTAAAAAATAAACGAACATCGGTAATTGAAGAATCGATTTATTTTTAACCGAAAAAATTACCGAACAGTTTAACGATTTACACATGTTAGGATTTCGGTGAAAAAATTACCGAACTCGTCAATTTTCGTTTACTGTGTGTCCTTCATAAGTTTTCAAAAAATGGAAATAATTATAAGAGAGCCCTCTCCCTTTCTCTATCTCTAGGAGGAAGCGTACAAATTATCAACAGATACTTTTTACGTACTAATAACTCTGTCATGTCCAATTTTGTTCCATTAACTCGGACAGTTCTAGAGTTATGCTATATAAAATTGTATGGGAGCCCACTCCTAATTTCCTATCTTCCCAATGGAAGAAGGGAGGAGTCTCAAATAATCATACAATGTAAATTTTTGCCTCGATTTCCAGCAAAAAAATTTGCTGGAAACGTTCAGCAATCCAAATTTTTGCTGGAAACCAGCAATCGATTTTCGAATTGCTGGATTTTTCATCATTCGGTTATGTGCTTGTCATTTTTGCTGAAAAATCAGCAATCGGTTTTCAAATTGCTGGACTTTCCAGCAATTGATATAGTTTGCTGGAAAATCAGCAATCGAGTTGTCAATTTGGAGTTTGTTTTTGTTTCGTACGCTGAAGTAAGGTGAGATTCTATGTTACGAATTTAGGTTAAATTAATATAATTATTTTATTTTCCTCTATATTCTAGCAACCAGGCATCAATTCAAGGGTAAGTTTTTATTGTACAGGTAGATATTCCATAGAAGATACTAATCAAAACTATTTTTACAGGTGGCGGATGATCAACACTGCGGCACAAAGCGGCCACTCCAGAGCCGGTTTTAGAAAGTTGTAAAAAAAAAAGTTTTTTTTTAAATAAATAAATACCTTATTGAAAATGGGAGAAAATAATTGTTTTTATTGCTTATTATATGCACAGCCAATATTAAACTGTAATTTTGAATTGAAATATAAATTTCATACTAAATACTGCCGGTTGTATTGAAAGAAATAGCTGGTTTCCAGCAATCTGGATTGCTGATTTTCCAGCAATTTGAATTGCTGGAAACCAGCATTAACGTTTGCTGTTTTTTCCAGCAATTGAAATTGCTGGAAATTTTGCTGAAAAGTCAGCGGGACAAAAACCAGCAAAATTTTGCTGGTTTCCAGCAAAAAAAAAATTTGCTGTGTAGAAAAATTACTAGGATTCAAATACCCTCCCATTCCAAATTTTTCTCCATTTGCTGGAATAGTTTTGGAATTAAGTAAATAAAATTATATGGAAATCCCCCCCCCATTTCACCATTGGAAATAAAGAGAGATCATAGCTAATCATAAACATATTTCTCGTACCCAAATATCCTCCTATGTTCAGTTTGGCTCATTTTGCTCGATAAGTTTTTCAGTTGTGCAAAACAACAGGAGAGAAGGAACTCCTCCCTCTTCCTATCACCCCACTGAAAGGAGGGATGGGTGCCAAATATTAAACTATCCTACGTCAAATTTTGTTCTATTTGCTTGATTACTTGGATTATGTTAAAATTGTAAGGGAGCTTCCTCCCCGCATTTATTTCTCCCCACTGAAAAAACAGAGGAGTTTCAAATAATCATAAAAAAAAATTCCTCGTACCCAAATATCCTCCCATGCCAAATTTGGTACCATTTGCTTAATCGGTTCTCGAATTATGCTAAAATTTGTCTTTTGCTTGGGAGGCCTCCTCTCCTTTTCTGATTTTCTTTATTTATTCGTCATTTTTTCATTATTGAGCCAATCTTAATTTAACCCCGAGTCTTTTCTTTGAACTTTTCGTCATACATGTGATGGTTTCTTATTTCAGTACATTTGCGATTTAGTTTGAGTCTTCTTCAACCGTGTTAGTGGCTTTGAAAAAATTCTTATTTGATTGTAAGGAAAATTTGAAGGTTGTTTTTTTCTGTGGATAAACTCGATGTTTCTATCGGACTCAGTTGTCGTAGTCCTTCGGGTACGATTTTTTTGTTTTCTCCTACTGATGTTCAGAACTTTAGGATTCTGTAGTCGCTATTCCTTTAGAAACTCATTTAAGAAAAATGTTTTTTTTTGTCCAAAATATGCCCTTTCTATTAGTGGGGCCGAGAGCCTTTTTAAAAACTTTTTTTCAACAAACAAAATTGTCTTGGATTCGTTCTATAGTATTTTTTTTTAAATCATTATTGAATTAGTTTTCGACTTGATGTGGTCACTATTTTTACCCTAATTTTACTTAAAAGTAACTATTTTGCCCTACTTTTTTGCCTCATGATCGCTTAAAGCCCTGGAATAAAGACGCTCTATCCTTTTGTATGAATAATAAGATCCTGAAAATGGTTTCTGACTGATTTATTAAAAAGTGTGATAAAATCGAAACAATAACCGTGATAAAATCGAGCGTGAATTTGGCGAGTGTTGAAAAAATCAAACAGTGATAAAATCTAAAAACTACTGTACATCATAAATTATAAAGAAATTTAAAAAAATAGAAGAAAATACATTAATTTGTTATTGATTTACGAAGAGCGTTTTTTTTTTCTTTTAACCATATTAGATGAATTAAGACTCATTCCTAACAATGTATAACTAAAACAATAAACATTTTTTCACCAGTCAGCTCTTTGGAAGCGTTGAAGCAATTCGATTATCATCAGACCAGCCTCTTTATGGTAACGGTTCATTTAAGGGACTAGCTATGTTCTAAAGAACTTGGCGCCAACTCAAAAGATGATACTCGCTACGGGATAGCAAAACGTGCGAAACGAATCGACAAGTTTTTTTTTCAGGTAACATGCCACGGTCGCTCGATCGTTGTTGCACCTTTCGGGAATCTCTCTCATACAAAGGATCAATAAACAAATGTATATATTACAACACTATTGACTGAATAGTCCGCTGCTGCTAGATAAAGAAAACATTTTGCCCTCTTTGCTTTAGCTCCCTTTTTTAAAGCTAATAGTCATTAAAATTCTTGTTCAACGCCACCATTCCGCCGTTGCTATAGAGAGAGGGCGAATCGGAATTCAACAGGTATAACTAAAGAAGGTAATAGCAGTAGTCACCTAACGTCATTATCGAGATGACTGTTCAATTTTGATAAGATTTGGTCCGTAACGAAATCAACTCTAGAGGCGATGATACGGCAAATTTTCACTTCGATTCGAAACTAAACGAATCCTAACATATAGTCAGTCCTCTATAGGTAGGCACATAAGTTGGTACTGACCGTGGTATGAAAATCGATCGATTGATCTCTTTGAACAAGAGGTTGCACTTTCTTTCATTGGACAAATAACTGATTGGAAAGTTTATTTTGTCAGAAACTCTCAACAATAATTTTCCCTTAACTCTTGTGGGAAAGTTTAACAAATTTTGAAATCATTCAAACACACTTGTGGGACAACTTTGAGATCAAATTTATTGTTTCAAGTGCATTAAAAAATTTAAAACACTAAAGAAAATATCTTTAAAGATCCGTGAGAAACAGTTGACCATACTCGCTAAGATATGACATTTCTCATATAAATAGATAATAGTGGATAATAGTTGAACTAAAACCCATCACTCTAATAATCACGGATCCCACAGTGCTCTGGCTACAAACTAAGCGACTCGAATTCGAAAGCTACCGGGCTCTTCCATTATTATTGGCTTTACTTTACGTTCGCTGGGAGTCTGTACAAGTACCTACCTATAGCAGGATGTAGTCCGTCATGGAAGATCAAATTAATTGCAGCTAAAAAAGAAGCGAAGAAATGCAATAATTGGCAATTTTCCTTCTTTAATGAACGACCTCTTTATCTTTGGATAGTGGAGATTACTTAGTGGGAGGAGGTTCCGATGTCAGCGTATTGTCGTTTAAAAAGTACTTTTGAAGAATAGTGTACCTATATACATTGCATAAAATTAGTT
>NW_026598353.1:0-32688 GCF_029784155.1 Uranotaenia lowii | reverse complement strand
TATTCCTATACAGACTCCGTTCGATTTTGGCAACATTCGATTTTGGCAACATCCGAGCAAAAACCGTTCGTTTTTGGCAACATCCAAAAAGACGATTTTTTTTGTCACTTTTTTATTTTTTACTTTCATTTCAAATTAATCAAAATTAATATAAAACGTAATATTAGCATGAAATTTTTCAATTCAGCTTAATTATAATAGTTTTAAACAGTAAAAACATGATTTTTTTTTTCATGTTTTACTGCTTAAAACTTAAATAGTTGAGCAAAATTGAAAAAATTTATGCAAATTTAAGGTTTTACATCAATTTTGACTAATTTGAAATAAAAATTTAAAATAAAAAAAAAGACAAAAAAACCGTTCGATTTTGGCAACATTCGATTTTGGCAACATTCGATTTTGGCAACATAAAATTTACGGGCGTGTTGCCAAAAACGAACGGAGTCTGTATTCCAAATTTTATTTTTTTGTTATTATTTTCTCTCTAATCATTTAATCATTAATCATTTATCGATTCTTAAGTTTCAATTCTCATTTTAAATTTCAAACATCTTTTTCTAAACTTCAATTTTATTGTTTTGAATTTCCAGGTTCTTATTTCATATTTCCAGCTTTCATGTTAAGTTCCCAAGTTCAAATTTCCATCTAAAAATCAAGACTGCTGACTTCAGATTTCAGACTTCTGATTTCTGGTTCCTTACTTCCGACTTGAGGTTATGTATTGGCTTTTCGGTCTTATCAGGTCAATTATAACACTTTTTATATTGTGCTTCATCCAACGTTTCGAATTATATTAATTCTTTATCAAGGAACTAAAATTAAATACAGGAGCATAAAACATATTTTCTCATAATTAATATTAACATTAATTACTCACTCGGACATTCGTGTTATTGTCCAAAGCAGATGCACTCCTACAGCGTTCATCAATCGTCGGGATTCTGGCTATAAATTTTGAATTTGAACTCTCATTTCATGTCGGAAGTGAGGAGGAAAGCTTGCGTGTGACTTACGTGTCCAATATTCTGGTATCGGCCAGGGCGTCGGCGCCTACTCCGTCGTTTTGGAACACGTCCGTGGCAAAACTTCTATCACTCGACTCACTGTTTGTTATTATTGTTTGGGTTTTCTTTACCGCCAGAACCCGGCGTCCATGAGTGCTCATGGACGCCGGGTTCTGGCGGTAAAGAAAACCCAAACAATAATAACAAACAGTGAGTCGAGTGATAGAAGTTTTGCCACGGACGTGTTCCAAAACGACGGAGTAGGCGCCGACGCCCTGGCCGATACCAGAATATTGGACACGTAAGTCACACGCAAGCTTTCCTCCTCACTTCCGACATGAAATGAGAGTTCAAATTCAAAATTTATAGCCAGAATCCCGACGATTGATGAACGCTGTAGGAGTGCATCTGCTTTGGACAATAACACGAATGTCCGAGTGAGTAATTAATGTTAATATTAATTATGAGAAAATATGTTTTATGCTCCTGTATTTAATTTTAGTTCCTTGATAAAGAATTAATATAATTCGAAACGTTGATGAAGCACATATAAAAAGTGTTATAATTGACCTGATAAGACCGAAAAGCCAATACATAACCTCAAAATTATTCCCGGTCGAACAACAAATTGATCAAGAAGATGGCTCAATTCTACTTCCGACTTCGGATTTTACTATCCGAACCCTCCGAAGCCTTCTTATCTCTGACTCCTGATTTCTGATTTATAACATAATTTCTAAGTTTTGTATTCTTACTTCCGACTTCTTTCTTAAAACAGGTGATTTCCGACTTCTATCTAACTTCTGACGCTGGACATTTGAATGATGAATGGAGTTTCCGATTTTTTGTGTGTTTCCAACAAAGAAATGTGCATTTCTGTGATTCTATGCAAAAATCTGTGATGCTTTTCTGTGATACTACTTCGATAATTTCGTTGTAATATAATGACAAACTTTGATCAATTTTAAAATTTTTTCACATAATCATCTATAACTAAGCCTAAAGTTAAAATATCTCAAAACTCTACGTTTAAAAGCCTATAAGTTGAGTCTCAAATTGGAAAAAAAATGTTTATTTTTGAATATTTCCAATGTTAGTAAAAATATAATGTCAAAATCTTGAAACATCTATTTTTCGCAGGCTCGCAAACAAACACCCTTCCTGATGAAATCAAAGCGTTTAGAAGCAAACAAGTTGATTTATGTAAGAGTTCAACTTTTTTCCTTAGTAAATGTATAGTTTTGGTGTACTTTTTTGTTGTTGTTTGAGGTAAATTTTTGATAATTAAAAAAAATAAGGACATTCAAGAATATGCCAGTCTAGGACAAAAGGCTAACTTCCCTATCAAATGGTGAAGTTTGAAGGAAAAAATAAAAGGGGAATAGTGCGAGGGCCTAGGGAATTTAATGAAGGCAAAATTTCATTTGTTTCATAGTTAAAATTTTATTAGTAATATTAAAAAATTTTGCCCCTTAATTTATGCAGCATCATTGTCCATCATTCAATTTTTATTGTTGTTCGACCTTAACAAAAGAAGAATGCGAAGAAATCTAAACCAAGAAACACCGAAATTCAGCATTCTTTATCTCAGAATTCACTGGACCAAACACGAATGAACTTGCTCTAAGAGTAGCCCATTCGCAGAAATGAAAGAAGGAGAATTCTCATACTTGGTCTGCTATTTGTTAACAAACAGCGTTTTCGGTTATAAGCTGGAGCAATCTAGTTCTCCACTAGTTTAGCTCTAAATACTGTTTATTTTATTTGTTTATTTATTTATTTTATTTGATTAATTTGGTTTAAATTATCCTGAATGTTCCGAACTGCCTCAGCAATTGATATAACTCGTTAAAACCTTCAAAATAGAGACTGATCAATGTTACCCCAAAGCATCAAATTCTAAACGGCCTGGCTTCGACCAGACCGAACTGAACGCCGTTAGAAATTTTTTAAACTGCAGGTTTTGAAACTCATGTAATTCGTTTGCGAGACCAAAATAAGTAAATTGATTCACTGGGATGTGTTCCTTGGGTTGAAAACTATTGGTTCTGGTAGATAAGTTTTACAGATTTTGTCCAAAGTTGAAAATATTAGTACAATAAACTCAAGTGTCTCGGAAAACTGCTGATGGCGTTCAGTTCGATCTGGTCAAATCCCGACCAAACACATTCCCCTTAACAGAAAAAAATAATCGAAACATATTGAAAAAAGTGATCAATCTTATCCCGGACTACGGTAATTTCTAAACCTTATTTGGAAAAATTCAATAAACAAATATAACCTCTTCAAATTTTCACAATTTGAATTTAGGATTCCGAGATTAATACATTATAATTATGAGTTTGAAAATTTCTACAAAAATTTAAAATTTAAATAAGAGGCGAAGTCTGTGAAATAATTCAAAAATTTGTGATCTGTCTCAAAGATTCTGCCAGATTTGTTGAAAATTCTGAAAAATTATAGAGTTATCTGGCAAATAGATGGATTTTCTTAGTTCTTATTGGGCTTGGGCATTCTAAAAAGAATAAAGCTTGTTCTTTACTCTTACACAGATTTCCATAACAATGACAGCTAATCGGAGTGAAATAGGAGTGAAGGCTACTGCTTTCTCTGTTTAACACAGCGCGCCCATCGCCAATTGTTTACTTCTGACCAGAGCGTAAAAACTTCACCGTCATCAGTCATAAAACTGTGACTGTGAAAAAGTTAAAGCAGTCGAATTCATCACCGACGCCTTCACATGAGTAACCAAGCAAACAAACTTGCCTCAACCTTCAGTCAAATGAAGCGTCGGAATAATCATAGTCGTCTGCAGTCCGTTGTCATCTTTTTGACTGTTTGATATGGTTTAGATAAAAAAAAAACATCCTAAGACGACGCCGAAGAGCACAAGTTTGTCATTAGTCGTGGCTGAAACAAAATCCGAAAACAACGAACATTGTTTCCGTTTTTGGAGATAAGTCCAGGATAGTTCGGGTGGTCCAAAACCCAGAAAAGCTGGCAGAAAGTCGATTTTCGAAGCGCTCATAATTATCTTTCCATATATTTCATCGTGTTCCGGCATTTTCAAGCTAAATGAAACCATGACAATGATAGTCTAAAGTTTACCCGTTTCGGAGTTCTCAAAGAAATGCTAAGAAAAAATTTAATATTTTTTGAAAAATTCGCAAAGATTTGCTTACATTGAAAAACGAATAGATATTCAAATCGCGAATATATATTGCTTTGCAATTATTTTTATATTTTTGTAAGGCATATTTTACACTTAATCTAATAAAAAATTGTGATTTGGAATAAAGTTGAAATTTTTTATATGGAATTTAGTTGCAAAAAACGATAAATATTTTGAATTTTATAACTTCAACTAGAGATTTAAAAAAAAACTCCACATAACTCCACTCTAATTTTACGTTGGATAGATTCTCACATTTCTGGGCTACAAAATATGGCAAATTGGGCTGCCTTTTTCTGCCAATTTTGGAGAACGACGCCAAAGACTTGAACCATTTTTTTCATCAAATTTGACTTCTAAGCCAATAACCTTCCGGATCACGAACTAAATTGATATTTAATTGGATCTCTAGGTTGATTTTTCTCAAAAATCCATTCATTAAACATCCTTTTCATATTTTGAAGCACTATCAGTATGAATTTAGTTACAGTTCGGACGTCAAGGTGAACAGTCGCTCTTGGACTCTGAGTCGTGAGTTTTTGATTATTGTGTAGCTCAGCTAGTGTGACCTTCAAAAGAACAATAGATAAGTGATTATATCGGAATTGTGAAACTTTCGTAAAATGGAGGAGGCACGAACCAATACCATGCGTATTCTTTTCGGTCCGGGGAAAAGGGAGCCAACAGAGCTGGAAATGTTTCAGTTCATGCAAATAAGGTTGCATTTGGAACCGGAGACATTGTTGGCTATGTACAAGGAGCCAAAGGAGTTAAGCGTTTTTGTTAAATTCAACTCAGCGAATACTTTGAAAAATGTGCTTCTGCGATTGCCAGAAACGATGGAATTTTCTTACAGCAACAACGAGAACGCTCTGGTTTCTATCTCAGCCGATACCACAGTGTTTAAATACGTTCGGATCTTCAACCTCCCACCTGAGATTGAAGATAAGGAGATCTCGGAGGTTTTGAATAAATTCGGATTAATTCAACGTATGGTTCGTGAGCAATATTCCGCAGAAACTGGATACCCCATCTGGACTAGCGTGAGAGGAGTGCACATGGCAGTCAAAAAAGAAATTCCATCATCGATTCACGTACGAAACTTTCAAGCACGGATTTTTTACGATGGTTTGGTTCAAAAATGTTACGTTTGTGGTAGTATTCAACATTTGAAAATTAATTGCCCCAAGCGTGTCAGCGTGAATCAACGACTTCAACAACATGGCGAGTTATCTTATAGCATGGTGACGGAACAGGGTCAGTCTGAGTCCATTCGGTGCTGGTTAGCTCGAGATCGAAAAAAAACGACGAACGGTGAAACAATCCATACAGTTGGGTCTACTGAAAAGAAGGTGACTCAGGCGCCGAAAACTTCGATGGATAATTCTAAAGCTGCAATCATCGAAAAAGCTCCGAACCCGACGAAACAGTCGGAGCTTTCGGGAGCAACTACAGTACCGGATATCGTTACAGATCAAAAAGATGGCGAGGCAAGTACAGTTGATGACGATGGATTCCAAACAGTGAAAGAACGACGAAAACGAGGCCGAAAAACTGCTTGCGAAGTCGAGACGTCAGATGGATCTACCGCGGAATCGGATCAAGGCGCAAAAGGTGGAGCGTGTGCGGGAACAACATTATCTCAAAGCGTTATAACGAGAGGAAGAATGAAGCAAATTTAAATGGATGGAAATAAAATAAGATCAAAATCGTGTTCAAAATCAATATCTTTGATGGAACAAATGCGGCTCAGGAAATAAACCAACGAAGTGAAATGTAACTAAAATAGAATAACCTAAAATAATGTAAAAGGGAGTGTTATTTTTTACATACAAAATGAATTGTTAGAAATTGGAGATGTTAAGTAAATGACAAATTATGAATTGAACTAATTTGTAATCGAATTGTTTCGTAATTAAATTTGAATATTTTTTAATTAAAAAAAAAAAAGAAAAAAAAAGCGCTATCAGTATGAATTTCTAATTCTAATTAAATTACGGTTTCTCAAATGTTATTCTGATTATTGTTCAAGCAATAGAACCTTTTTTGTTTATCAATATTCATGAGAACCAATTGTTAGAAACTTTTATGGTAGGGGAGAATGGGGTATCGTGGGCCATGGGGAAACGTGGGCCACTTTTAATATCTCAGATGTGTGTTGAGAGAAAAATCTCGAACCAACTGTCATTGTCGTCGCTTTGCGTGAGCATATATTTCTATATGTTGTTGACTTAAATACGCATCATATGCTTTGCATGTTATTTGGTCAATTTGGATTTAGTGGCCCACGATTCCCCACCATTTTTCTAAATCAAATAAATATTGCTTTTTTTTAAACAGTCAGAATTTGGGGAAAATAACTTGTTTAAAATAAAAAATATACCTTATAATGCCTTTAAAATGTAGAAAACCATACCATTTTTTATTTTTATTTTATCTTTTATAATAAAGAAGTTATAGAACAACGAAAAAAAGTGGCCCACGATTCCCCACTCTCCCATATTATTTTAAAAATATGAAATATGAAATAAATTTAAAAATAAATATTAAAAGTGAAATTAAAAATTTAGAAAATATGAAGCAAAAAGTTTGTATTTCTCGTTTAAAATGTAAATTAAGTGATTTGTGTTAAAACAACCATTGATATAAAAAATGATCATTTAAGAAAAAAAACCTACAAACCTTAATTTCAAAATTTTTATCAGTAGTGGCGAAATTGTTGAACAATTCTCATCTATCATAAAATTTCTATATTGACTCGTTAATTAAAGAAAAATTAAAAAAGTGATCGGTACTAGAGCGTTGTCAGGTCAATCTGTATTGATTTAATTTCATATGTATTGTAATTTTGAGATAATTTTAGATTCAATTAACCTTTCTAGGATGTGATAGATTTTGCAACAATCTGTTGGAAAATTTTAAAACAAGAATTTGCTTACTGAGATATTAAAATAAAATAATAAATTCTTACAATAAAAAAAGAAATTTTAAAGAAAATATGAAAATAATATGTTATTTTTTGTAAAATTATGATTATTGAACAATTTTGAAAGGTTTCAGAGCAAAAATTGTTGAAAACAGACTTTTTGCCAGCTTTTTGAGAATTGCGACGCCGCACACAGGAGTACGTAGAAGAAAAAGTTGGCCAAAAGTATTTTTTAGTTTTGAAATCAATAAAAAAGTTTATTTTGACTTATCAAACGTTTTTAAGATCATTTAATATATTTTTTACCGTTTTCGTAATTTTTCATAATTTTCTATTAGAAATTTTTTACCGTTTATATGACATTATAGATAATCCAGGTTAAAAAAGTTGTAAAATTCAAAAAATCTGGTTTTTTTTTTGTTTTTTGAAAGTTTTATAACATTTGAAAATATTCGAAGAAGAACATAAATTTAACTGAGCTTTAATTTAAAATAAACGAAGCCCTAGGTGACTTTTTTGTGGAAAAAATCTATCAATATTTTTAAACTTCAAACTTAATAATATCAAAAATGCGCGAGTTTGCGCGAGTTTTTTCTTTTGCACGTGATTATTGAAGTTATCAATTTTCAAATGATATTAAACATTTTGCCGGGACTTGCTGGGAACATAAACAAAGGAAAATTCTATCTCATAAAAGTACTAAAGTTTCGACAGCTGCAACAGCTTATAAACAAATCAGATGTCAAAAAACTTACCGGTACATGGTGCTAAATTTATTCAAGAATCAAATAAACATTGACGTTAAAATTAACCAATGGAATTTAAATTTTGAGTTTTGGCCAGGTTTTTGGGTGAAATACTCCTGTGTGCGCCGTCAACTTGCTTTGACGAACGTGGTTTGAAAAATAACATTCGGCACGCGAACAGCAATCCATGAGGTAGATATTAACCAAACAGTAGCGCCACAAAGTACTTCGTAGAAGAGTTTAGAGAATTTTGGAAGCTTTTAGGAACAGGCATATAATTAAAAGAAAATTAGCTCCTAATGTTAGTTTTTAATAATTATTAGGCAAAATTTTGCCATGAGAAGGTACTTGCAAGACACGCCGACGGAAATACATTTGATTTTTTTACAAAAATTTACGAAAAATGTGCAAACAGCTCTCAGATAAGAGCAGACATTTCAGAAGTGCATTTTTCATAAATGAAATACAACTCCTAAATGAATCTATAAAAAATCTAAATCATTTTAAATCTTCTTCCAATACAAAAAAAACAACTCAAACACTCCGTTGATTCAAGAAAAAACCATCAAATTTGTTATTGGTTGACAGAAAACAGGATAAAATTCCAGTTTTTTCAACCAGGTTTTTCCTTGTTAGAATGATTTCCAAAACAGAACTTTCGTAAATTTAGCTTAAAAATATCTCCAAAATTTTTTTTGAATGAAAGTTTCAATAAAAAACTTTTAAAATACTTAGGTGTGTTTTCAATCACAAGAAAAACACCAGTTTTTGAAACTCAATTTATCGCTTAGTAAATAGTAGCTATCAATTTTTTTTCAAAAAATATTCAAAACACTAGAAGAAGACCTAAAAGTTGATTCTACTTACTTTTTAAGAGATCTCTGAAGTAAAAAGCCGTAGTAAAATGAGTTTTAAATTCATCGAAAAATTACACCTTTTGTTTATCTTTTTTCCTAACTACAAAACGTCAAACATTTACCTGGTATCGCGAATAGTCAAGCTTTTCCAGTCCCTTGAAGCTTGACTAGTAGTCAAACGAGATCTGAAACGTGATGGTGAAGGAAAATCAGCAACCATTTCAACTATGATGTTTGAAAAATTTATGCCCTGCTTCTGACAACTTTTTGCCTCGCGCTCTGAATTATCACTTCCAAAACATCTTGTTTCTTACTGATTTTCGGTTATCAATATCTGGCATCTATAGTTTTAATTGTAGATTTCTGACTTCTGAAGTCAAACTTCTGCCTTCTGAGTTCTAATTAAAAATGCATCTGGAATTCTGAATTCTTACTTCTGGGCTTTTATTTTTGTGACTTTCGATCGCCGAATTTCGATCCCATTCGAATCATGAATTTAACTTTTTTTTTTAATTTTTTTTTTGTCTTTTCTATGCAGAATGTTCTTACAATGCAGAAGTTCAAACTTGCACAACAATGTTTCCAACATCATTCAATTATCTCGAAACCACTTAAACAGTCATACTTCCATAACTGTCACGACTGTACGTCGACACGTCTCATCTCAGCGTAAAATCATCTGCAGACCTATGACATGTCGAAATGCTGATATGTCATACAAATAATGTTCGAAAACAAATTAGGATAATAATAATAATAATCATAAAAAGATAAAATATCAAAATCGAAAGTCATGTATTAAAAGTTAAGCGCCATTGTTGAGCCAAGAATTCCTTCTTATTCAGTTCTCTGAAATAAAAATTCACTTCGTGATCAATTTAGGAACTTAGTATTCTCCTAAGTAAGTTGCCAAAATATAACATTGGTGTATGAGCTAATTACAAAAAACCGTTTAAAACACTTACAGAAGTTCGATACCTCGAAGTGCGAAAACCAAGTGAGCAGAATCAATAGAATCTGTAAAGACCATTTGTTGTAAGGTGAATTCTTTATATCAAAATAATATGTATAATCGTGTTTATTACCTAAGTGATATCATCACAACAGGTGCAGGGTTGATTAGACTACATGCGATAAAAAGATTGTATTCGGAGGTTAGAATCATAATACTCATAGAGGTAGAGGTTAATTGGAGGAGTAAAAGTAGAAGAAGCAGTAAACGTAAGTCCATTACTATCATAATTTATTAGAAAATAAGTAAAAATCCTAAGTTGCTCATTGTATATTTACAGAAATATTTTAATACATCCTACGTATTGAAAATATTGGAATCATTTGCTTCCCGAAACTCCACAATAATACTATGCATCAACTTAAAGCCGCTAGATAGGTACATCGAGGAAAAATTAATTAAAATCAAAATTTTAATATTAATTATCCTGCGATTATTATCTCGTTCACTGCTGCCACTGACAGAGTTGATAACGACACAAAATTTGTCATTCCGACACAACTCAACTGTAAACGATAGGTAGGGCACCGCATCATCATCGCCGTGATAAGTTCAATGTTGTGCGCTGATCCCGAGAGCTCCATCCTATTTCCTCTTTACAAGCGCCCCTGAAATTTGTTTGGATTTAAAACGATTTTCCCCACAACATTGAAGGGAGGCGCAAACGGTCCCCTCCCCATTCTCCGGAAGGTTTTCTGCTCAATGACAAAAGGAAACGGGTACCCAAATTTTAATTAATGATTTAATTAATTACGTATCACAGATTGAATGGCTGGGCCGGATAATTTATAACCTTTTGCTTTCATTGTTGTATCCCCAGTCATTATTTCGTCGTCGTTCGTCGTTCGTTGGCGTGGTCTCGTCTCGATGCTCATAATCAGCTTCCATGGTTGATTGCAGAAATTTTATTACATAACATAATATTTAATGATGCGACGATGATGATGCGCCCCATTCATCCACGAGCCAACGGAACGAGCTGAAAACGAGAAGAAAAAAAAATATGGCGAATCAATTGAATTCCACGGGATTCTTTTTTGTGGGCGCTGAAGTGGGGTGGGGGCGAAAGATCTACAGAGCATCCCCATGCGGCCATTATTGTCTGCCAACCACCTCCCACCTCCTTTACGCTTTGGATACGGTCTCGGTCCGATAAAGAGCCCAATCCTTGGTTTGGGATAATAAAATTCACTTCCGCTGAGGTTGGTTCGCCGCGCGGGTAAAAAAGGACACGGACCCTCTTTTTTCTGTTCTTTCCATTTAGCCGCGGCCGTTTTCCCCTCCAAGTTGTTGGAATGATGGCGAGGAACGAAATAACGATGGTTTTATTTATTATCCAATGGGATGTTGGTGGTTCGCGCTGTGATCCAAAAAGCAATAAAATTTCAACTATGGAATGACGGAGTAAATATTTTTATGAGAAAACATAAAAAGCTTTCTGAATAAAAAGGATCATTTCAAGGTAGGGTTACCAGACAGGAGCTTAAGCACATGAATATGATCGAACGTTTTTATAACAAAGATATGAAAACGTAAACCTCCTGCCCGGTGTCTCAAATTTTTCAGTCATTCAAGATGTAAGCTTGTTGCGCAGACACTTGAGTTGCCCACAAGCACTGGAACGTTGAAATAAAATTGGCATGGATGTACAATGTGGAAACCCGAGGAGCTTGTTTCAGGGTTCTCTCGATACTCTCGCACAACTGTTCTCATCGATAGCATGATATTGTAGGAATCAGTTGAGCTAGCGATTGCTTCAATCAGTGTTGACAGCTTGTCTTCATGCTGTTTAATGGCTCTCACTCCAGAGGCGTACTCGGGATGCCACATCTCCTCCTTCGACGGCGATGGGCTAAACTTGGCTTACTATCGATTGCCGTGTGTAAAACCCTACTATAATTAGACAAGGAAAGTATTTGCCACAACTGCAAACCAAACCTACCGATGCGCCACTTGGCGAAGAAGATCAGTTTTGGCTCGTCCACTAGACAATGAACCAAACCCTACTTCGATAGCTTAATCGTACGCAAGGAAGGTGTAACGCTAAGAATGGTGCATAAAGTTTAACATTAATACATCTTGTCTCATTTTCAATTAAAAAAAAAGTATCGAGCGTAGATGGGCAGGGGGTTTCAAAGGGGCTATAAACCCTTCTTGGGAACAACTGTGTGGGAAAACGCGCAACAATTTGGAAATTGTGTCTCGAAAAAAACCGTTTTTCACTCTTTACGGAAAACACAAAACCTGTTGTCAAAATAGTTTAGTCCAGCCGAGGTACCTCGGATGTCATTAGAGACTAGGGAAATCGGGAGTGAGTGTGTGGAGCACGTGTAGTGTCCGAGGATCAAGAATCCAAGTGGTGCCAGTGCGATTTTTTGGGACACCTACAGTATGACCCATAAAAAGTCCGAAAATTCTTGGGTTGTTTTTGACGATTTTTGAGATATTTTGAGGATATGAGGTTGTATTAGCTCTTACCTTCATCTATCAATTGACGTTTGCGGAGTTTGGCTTAATCCCTCCTTCGAATATTGATTGGAGGTTTCTGAACTTGAGGCTTGATTGAAAGTTTCTACAAGTTCATCTCGATCGGTTTCGAAAATTTGGAAACTATTTCCTGATGGTAGGGGATGAACGTATTTGAATACCTTTCTTCAAGCGAGTCGCAATGTGATTCTTCCGTCATAATTCCTATTTAAAATCAAATATTTATAAAAGAGTTTATTTATCATTATTTATTATTTATCGAAATAAATTTTACGAGATACTGAGTTCCACGCTCACTGCATCTGTTTCGGACTCGCAACTGTCGGAGTGTTCATCGCTCTTATTGAGGAGCACGTATCGTCCTAGTTTGGGCATTTTTAGAAACTGTTTTGATGGATAGAAGGAATACATTAATGTGACGCTGCTTCCACTTGCTACTCAAATATTCAATGTTAGTCTATATAATGTCTTGGGCACACATTTCATATCACAAAAATGTTACAACATTCATACTGCATAGCATGCATTTTCCTATTCAACATAAATGTACTAAAAAAATAATAAAAAGGTAAAATTTACCGAGATAAAAAGGTGAATGCTTGTGAAATCCAAAAAGGTAACTTTTACCTCACCGAGGTGAAACTCACCTCACAACGAGGTAAAGTTTAACTGAATCGAGCAGACAAAAAAGGTAGAATTCACTTAGAAAAAAGGTAAATCCAAAAAAGGTACTTTCTACCTTTTCGAGGTAAAGCTTACCTCGTAGCAAGGTGCAGTTGACCTGGATTGCGCTGAACAAAACGGTACAATTCACTTCGAAACAAAGGTAGCTATTTTCCGAACCCGTTTATTGAGGTTAAGTTGTTTTTTCACTCAGAAATATGTAAGTTTTGTTTCGTGCGCAATACGTGAAAATAGGAGCAGAAAGGTAAATTTTGCATTAGATTTCATTTTGTTGTGCTGGTTCTCATCATAAAACTATATTACAGATTGGCCTACTGAGCTACGAAGTGTTTTCCTCATCATTCCGGAACAGCCAATATTATCCACCAGCTGGCCGGATGAGTCGAACGGAGAAGGGACGAAATGTGCTAATTGTAGGAGGATTCAGCGGCCATGGTGGACACGGAAAAGGCAGCGTTGATGGCCGAGAGGATGCAATAGTGTTTTCCTCCGACAAAACGGAACATTCGAGGAAAAAAACGGAGAAGAACATTATTAAAACATAGATTCCCAAAACATTAATGACATAGGTAATGAAAAATAAAAATAAAATCTTGAATGAATTTGTGTCTTTGTTTCATTTAATTTAGTGAATAAGCAGAACCCTTTTAGATAGTGAATGGGAAACCGGTAGAATGTACCTTTTAGCTCAGTGAATCCCAAAAAAGGTAAAATTAACCTTTTTTCTAGGTGAAACAAAAATGGTACAATTCACCTTTTTGCAAGGTGAATGAAAAAAAAGGGTAAAATTTACCTTGAAAGAGGGGTGGAAAAAAAGTACCTCGCTACTTGGTAAATTTTACCTTTTTATTATTTTCCGTGTAGAGATTTTATCTGAGTTGAACTTCAAGTCCCACACTATCAAATTCACATTTAATGGACATTCGCTCCTCAATTGGCAACTTGGACTTATCTGGACATAAAGACCTAACTGGCAATTTTACCTTAATTGGACTTTAAGTCCTCGACTGGCGAATTTACCTGGACTAGGGAAAAGAGTGAATCAAAGCAATCGAAAGATTCCTTTTAATTCAACCACGGTATACCGTGGTTGAATTAAAAGGAATCTTTCGATTGCTTTGATTCAGTCGAATCATTCAACCAAGTAGGCTCATACCACAACAGAGGGAAAAGAGTCCTAATTGGCGATTTCGCCTGAACTGGACTATAAGTTCTCAACTGGCAAATTTGCCTAAACTGGACTAATGTACTAACTGGCGATTGCGCCTTTACTAGACGGCGGGTCCTTAACTAGACGTAAAGTCCTAATTGGCGATTTGCCTGAACTGGACTATAAGTCCTTAATTGGACGTAAAGTTCTAACGGGCGATTTCGCCTGAATTGGACTATAAGTCCTAACAGGCGATTTCGCCTGAAGTGGACTATAAGTCCTTAATTAGACGTAAAGTCCTAACTGGCGATTTCGCCTGAAGTGGACTATAAGTCTTTAACTAGACGTAAAGTCCTAACTGGCATTTTTGCCTTATTTTACAATTGGCGTTTTCGCCTCACAGAAAAAGGAAATTGTTTTCAAACTATTCACCTTCCAGCGGATTTGCCAGTTAAGCACCATTTAATAATAGAACAAATCAAAGCACTGCGACTTCAGCGCACGAGGTGATTTTGAAAAAGCAGCTGATCGTCGTGTTCTCAGGCGAAAAACTTTGTTTTAAGGATTCGGTGTCCAATTCACGTACGGATCGGTATATTTCTCCCCTGAAGGCTTTAAATGTTCCAGGGAATGTGAAATTTCTACCAAGGATCCTGCCGGAGTAATGGAATTTGGAGCGGTTTCTTCCAATGAATTGCAGAAGCCAGGTGCTTCAGTGGATTCGGGAGAACTTCGGTGAACCCGAGAATGTTGTTTTCCAACGAGTTGGACCGAAAGGAGGAGAATGTGAAGTTTTGGCCGAAGGATTTTTGGCGTCCGAGCAGTGCGGATTTGAACCTACCTACCTACTTCTACCTAAGGGTCCAGCGCCGATAGTCCGACGCGTAGGGCTGAGATAAAAGATCTCCACTGCTTGTGATCCGGAGCAAGCGTCTTCACTTGGTGCCAGCCAATACTTTCGTCAACTCTGCGGATTTCAGCGGTTATACTACGCCACCACGAGCTTCTGGGCCTGCATCTTCTTCGATGTTTATCTGGATTCCATTCAAGCGACTTTCCGACCAAACCGAAGATTGCCGTGGAATCCTTCAACAATGAAGTAACTGAATGACCTTGACCTGGGTGACGGTATTGTTTTACTCGCCCAAAGACAACATACAGAGAAAACTCGACGACCTCATCGAAAGCTCCAAGTCAGCAGGTCTCAAAATCAATGTCGGAAAGACCAAGGCGATGGAAATCAACATAGAAAATCCATCAAATTTCGTGGTAGCTTCACAAAAGTACGTCTCGGTGGTCGAGTGGTTAGCGTGGTTGACGATAATCGCTGGTCCACTGATAGCATGTGTTCGATTCCCATCTCGGTACTGGGTGTTAAATGTTAAACTTAAGTTTTCCACGTCATTTATTCAGTCTGAAAAGCCTGAATTGGCTAGGACGGTGTATGTCTTTAAAAAAAAGTTAAGAAAGTGAAGTACTTCCAGTATCTTAGAAGCCAGATTACACCTGATGGTGGTACCAAGAAAGACATCTGGCGCTCACGCCGGATCTCTCTTCAAACCACGCGGATTTGAACCCCCTCTACTATTTGATAAGGGCGTATGTTCAAGCGAAGACCTTATAACGAGAGACCTCGACCCACTTCCTGTTTCTAGCGGATGGCTTAAGCGCCACTTCCTGAAGGAAGACCATCCAACCTTTCTTGTTTTGCCCAGCTGATGAGACTTAGTCGTGAGTTCCTTTTCGGTTCCCTATTTGGGAAAGAAGCGGAGAGGTATCTGGAAAGGATCTCGTACTTCGACTCTTGCGAGCCGCCCCGAGAACGAGAAATACCCAGAGCGATTTGTGAAAGGGGGGTTGACCGTTGTTCGATGCGAAATGAGTCAGGGATCCAAAATCGTCGGGCGAGCTCCCACCCTTGTACGGTAAGAACGGGAAAGATCGTGATTGGATTCGCGGCCAATCTCCGCAGTAAAAGCGATCGGAAGCAAATACAGGAAACCGCGAACAAGGTGCATTCCCCCTCCCCAATATCCAATTAGAAAATCATTTAGATCTCGAGATTATTTTACGTGCTATGCATACAAACTCCTTTTATTCGTCGTAATTGTAGTTCTTGTTTACATGTTTGTGCTAGGACCAAATTGTGTCCGTTTACCCTCTTGGAGCTTTCAGCTTTCTGTTGGTACGTGTATGGAGGTGCATGGTGTTTAGTGGCTATTCGTTTGTAATGTTTGCATTTGCAATTTTCCGTTTACTGTGGAATTTCCATTCGTGGGTGGAAAGTGGCTACTTTAACGGCTCGCCAGTCCGACCCAATTCGACAATCCGGCAGAATAAACGTCGCGGATTAATCTTCCGGCACGCGCAACATAAATTGATCAAAGTTGCGGGCCGTAAATACAATAGATCGATAGTGTACAGTGTTGCGCAATATATGAGTACTCACGTTTCGCTATAGCATTGGCGGGGTTTTGTGGAACCTCTGCCTCGATGATTTCACAGTCGCTGGTGCTGTCTACTGCCTTCCCGTCTAATGAATGTCGGTTGACGGGCGGAAGAAGTAGGTATCGGCCGGCGTTGTGGAACATTTTGATGCCGGCAGGTGGTCGCGTGGCTAGTGAAATCCTTGCTGCGTTGTTGCGATTCACTGGCTCCGGGGACTGACTAATGTGAGCGCGTTCTGATGAATGTCGGCTAACTCGGCTGGTTGATGGTTGGTGTCAACCCGTGTGCTGCGTTGGCTACCAAGCGAGTTTCCAGCGACGGTGTAGCAGGTGTTGCGGATCCCTGTACGACGGAACAAACACATTTCGATTCACCTTCTGCTTCGCCTTATCTTCACCCTACGTACCTTTTATGTAGCAAATCTTGGCACCACAAGCACTAAGCCTAAACTTTCCTATGCCGTTTCGAGACCGTATGGGCTACGTAAAGAGAGTTGATTAACGATAAGAATACTAGGTTGGGGGTTTGCAGATTTAATTACCAAGAACACTAATCGACCCGCGAGCTAAATTAGACGATCTTGCCTGTTCTTATTACCAAAGGTAAATGAAATGGAGAGTCTCTAAAGCCTTTCGATGGACCAGATCTGGCTCAACTTCGCACCGGAACTACCCGATACGATGGAATCTAATCACGAAGTTAAACGATCAACTCCATTTTCGCGAATGCTCGGATAAGCATTGTCTTCCCCTTCGGAGATCCCTTTCAGAGGCCTAACTTTTTCTCTCGTCAACCTAAGGTGTACGAAAATATCCCGAAAGAGGTCATTCAACTGACGCCAAGCAAGAAAGTGGTGATGATCTTCGAAAGTAAGCAGCTTAAGCCACGCTTTCGCCAAGACTCGTGTCGTTAAGAAGGAAAGTCATTACTTTTAATGATTGTTCGCTAAGGGTGGCTCTATGAATTTGTGATTTGGAAGTTTTGATGTCACGTTTATATTACTACTAGCTGACCCGGTGTGCTTTGCAACACCTTTAAAAATCAAATGATATTTTCAGAATTTATTCAAATTTTTATTTTTTTGTTGGCATTGTTTTAAATCAAATTATAACATAATTCATAAGCAACCGCTATAAAATGAGAACTGCTGCTGGAGTTTCAAATTGCAACACAAAAATAACTTAAACTAATATTCTGAATCTTGATCTATAAATTTGTGTTAAAGATCTGATAATTTTAATCTGTTTCTTTAAGCTTTGCCCTTAAAAAAGGAGGGTCTCAAATTAATCGTACGCAAACAATCCAACTTATAAAATATGGTTGTTTTTGCTTGATATGTTCTTGATTTATGCTAAAAACTGATAAGAGAGCCCCCCCCCCCTGTCTTTCCCTTGCCCCCATGCTGAATGGAGATCAAGATCTTCAATAATCATACCATTTTTTTCGTTCCCAAAAATCATCTTATGTCAAATTTAGTTCCATTGGTTGATAAGTTTTAAAGCATTACAACAAAATATATATAGAACCCCCTCCTTTCTTCTCCTCTCTACACTGTAAAGCGTAAGGGTCTATAACAATCGTAAAAACATATCTCGTAACCAAGTACCTTTTCATGCCATATTTGTTTCCATTTGTTGGCTTCGTTAGCATATATTGAGAACTTCTGCTAACAAAATTGAATTGGGCTCACCTCGCTGCTCCTATGTATCTACTCACTAAAAGGAGGGTGGTGTGTCAGATAATCATAGAATTATACAAAAATGATTTTCCATGTTAAGGTATGTCAATTTCTCGGACTTTGTAAAAAAGTTAAATGTAAGCTTTCCTCTTCCCTTCCTTTATTCTCAATTCCATTATTCCACTGCAAGAAAGGAATTGTTTGACATAGAAAAATTTCTTGTATTGAAATACCATCCCATGCCAAATTCGGTTTTATTTGCTTTGTAAATTCTTGAGTTATGCATAAACTTGAAAGAAAGTACCATCCCTCCTTCCATTCTCCCCATTGAATGGAGAGGTGAGAACTTGATATTCATAATTTTGTTTTTGTACTCAAATACTTTTTGATACCAAATTTTATATCATTTGCTCGATTATTTCTCGAGTTATGCAAAAAATTTTATGGAAGCCCCCCTTTCCCTCTTCATATTTTTCCGCTGAAAAAAGGTGGGGCTTCAATTTACCATAGAAACATTTCTCGTATTCAAATACCCTCACATGCCAAATATGGTTAAATTTGCTCGATCAGCTCTCTAATTATACTGAAAATTGTAAGGGAGACCTCTTCTCCCCCTTTTCATCCACCTCTTTGAAGGAGTGAGGGATACCAAATATTCATAGAAGCATTTCTCGTACCCAAATATCGTTCCATGCCAAATTTGGTTCCATTTACTGTTTTAGTTCTTGAGTTATGCAGTTAAAATTGAATGAAACTCCCCTCCCTCTTTCCTTTCTCCCCGCTGGAAGAAGGAAGGGGTCTCAAACAATCATTAGAACATGTCAAGTTCCCAAATACCCGTCCATGCCAAATTTGGTTCCATTTGCTTAATTAGTTTATGAGTTATGTCAAAAATTGAAAATAGTGCCCCTCCCTCCTTTATATCTCTCTACTGTAAAGAGGGAGGGGTCTCAAATAATCATAGAAATATTTTTCGTATCCAAATACCTTCCTATGCCAAATTTGGTTACATTTGCTTTATTAGTTTTTGAGTTATGTAAAAAATATGAAAGAGGCCCCTCTCCCTTTCAACTGGAAAGAGGGAGGGGTCTCAAATATTCATTGAAATATTTTTCGTATCAAAATACCTTCCCATGCCAAATTTGGTTCCAATATCTTGATTAGTTTTCGAGTTGTATGAAAAATTGTAATGTGGCCCCCCCTCCCTCCATCCTATCGCCCCACTGGGAGGAAGGAGGGGTACCTTATATTTATAGAAATATTCTCCGTCCCCAAATACCACCCCATGTCAAATTTGATACCATTTGCTTGATTGGTTCTCGAGTTATGCAAAAAATAGTCTTTTGTTTGGGAGGCCCCTCCCCCCCTTCCTGTTAGGGGGAGGGGTCCCAAACCATAATAGGAACCTTCCCCGGCCTCCAAGACCCCTACCTGCCAAGTTTCACGAAAATCGGTTCAGTAGTTTCTGAGTCTATAGGGAACAGACAGACAGACAGACAGACAGACAGAAATTCATTTTTATATATATAGATAAGGGAATATTCTTAAGTTAGCTCTAGTTATTTACAGTTTCAGATTAAATGTAAAAAGATTTAATGTTTTGCGTTGTATATTAAATTAAATTAATATCTTTAATCTGATGTACCCGTTACAACCTGTGGATCACACAAGTATCGATTCTATGAAGTCTCTGAAGTGTGGGCTTCAATGCCAGGGGCTCATATTTCAAAGGTATGCTCCCGATTCAGATCTCGCCTGGAGATAATAGTTGAGAATGAAAGTGGACACAGCGAGTTATTGTTTCTTAATATATTCAGCTTTCTTGGAGATGGCCGGCCATGAGGTGTCCAAGAGGCTGATGGGACCTTTCCGTCCGAAGAAATCCCTGCCTATTTCGGTAAAATTGGCTGACCAAAAAAACAATAAAAAGTCGTGATAAATATAATAGGAAAATGTAGAAAACCGAAAACCCTATCCAAGGGCCGCAACGCCACCCGAAACGATGAGCTGGTTGGAAAATGATAACTTTTTCTCCTACCCCCGCTCGCATTTCCGGAAGCCATAATGTTAAATACCGCTTATAAAGTAATATCGGAACAAAGTTGGGTTCCTGCTACACAACAAACACCGATGGAATGATGCCGAACAATTTTCCTAACGAAATTGAGAAAGTTTTACCTTTGAACCGTGCGTCGTCGCCGTCGTTGTTGTTTCATTTCGTTGTTGAGGTTGCCTTTTGCCGGTGCCGAATGAAAATTAGATTGGATTGCGCTGTACAGTTGGACTATAATCTATTGGAATCTGAGATTTAATGAAATTATGTGCTTTATTACAATTGCGAGATAAATGCAATTTATTTTTTTTAACAATCAACTGAAAATGTCTGAAAGTATACAAACGCAATGTGATCCTTTTCAAACGGGGATGAATAAACCAATTGGTTTAAAATCCCAAAAAAAAAATAAAATCCTTTTCAAAAAAATCATATATTATCACGGCAGCACTACATTTTACTCCGGAAGTTCTAACTTCCGACTTCCGATAAAGAAAAATAATGTACCAGATTGTTGGCAGTCGTTTTTTGCTGTCAGTTCACCAGCAACGTTTTAAAAATTTTATTGAAATTTGTTTAATAATCAACTGAAAATTTCAGAAGGTATACAGTTGAAATCACCTATGTTGAGACTGTAAATATTAAAAACAAAAGTGACGCAATCTGATCCTTTTCAAAATAATTCATATATTATCGCGCCAGCCCCAAATTTTACACCGGAAACCAGATTTCCGACTTCCGAACTTACTTCCGATAAAGAAAAGTATAATATTAGATTGTCAGAAGTCTGTGTTTTGTTGCCAGTTCACCAGCGACGTTTCTAAAAATGTCATTCTGAACATTTTACACGAAGACTTTTCATAAGAGTTTTTCTATTTTTGTTTGTACTGTTTAGGATACACCTGACAAAAGGGGAACAAATTACACCAGATTTGAAACCACTTGAACATTTCGAGGGTTCAACTAAACAAACATAAGCAAGATACCGGTGACACAATGTACCTACAAAAATTACACCCTATACAAAACGATAATCTCACAAAGATGAGCAGGAAAGAAATGATTTATGACATCAAATTATCTTTGGCACAATAATTACAGCCCTTGAAATTCAGAGATGACAAAATATTTTAATAACATTTCCCATCTAGAACCGGAACGATGCTCCTTCAGCCATCGGCCACGTGCATCTTTCTCGCTTACCAGAAGGATTCGAACCGAAGTGCCAGCTGCAATATCTTGAATGGCTCAGCCTGATGATTCGGGGTGAGGGTTGTTTGCGAATAACATTTACAACCATTATCATCAGCATCATCATCATCTCGTTTTTGCCACCCTCCACCCTCTTGCGTGTGCAACTATTCCAAATGGTTCGAAAGCAGCAGTGAGTGACAGAGGGGCAGACCTGATTTGAGGAAGACCAGCCTTGTTAAATGTTATTATTTGGGTATTCATTTGAGCAACTTTCCACAAAGAGCCGTGAAGTTGAATGAGTCGGGAGAGGTTCGAAATGAAAATCGGAAACATATTGCTGCTGCTGTTCCTGGTGTCTTTTAAATGTTTGCAGGACAAGTTGCTCTCTTACCCTCATCTCTGGTAGCAAGTCGATGGACAAGTGTTCCGAGGGGATGGGTTGCATCCGTGAAGGAATCGGGAACAGACAGGCAGGCAGAACGAACTGCTCTAGTTAGAAGAGATTTATTTGACTTTGGTTGTTTAATACCCGCAACTGGAACGGGGTCCCTGTCTGCTGAAGGGAGGGTAAATTATTTGATTTCAAATTATTTCCGGTTATTTTATTAGCTTTTATTTAATTTTCACCCACCCGGACAAGTGCGGATGTTATCCGTTCGAGCCGGGTGACATTATTAGGATTGAAGACCACACAATGAATGAAGTTTTTTTTAGGTTTTTGCATTTGTTAGAACTCCAGAACAAGATAGAAAAGAAATGAATGATACTGTTGAAAAAATGTTAACTTTCATAATCATGGAGTGCTCTTAATGAAC
The DNA here is from genome assembly GCF_029784155.1 of Uranotaenia lowii. Classification (NCBI taxonomy): domain Eukaryota; kingdom Metazoa; phylum Arthropoda; class Insecta; order Diptera; family Culicidae; genus Uranotaenia; species Uranotaenia lowii. Next base: position 10,462 of record NW_026598353.1, on the reverse strand, counting down.
ATAAAGGAACCGGATGAAAATTTCACAGCAAACTCCTACTCAGCCGAAACGAAACTTTAAAAGCACTGGAACTTGAGTCTTTTGTTCGTATATTTTCCCGTCTCATGTTCAATCAAAATCAAAAGTACTGCTAGTTGCTGGCAACAGTTAATATGGTCGTGGTAACTATTAAAGAGACTAGGCATACAAAGAGGCGACGTTTGATCCCTTCCAAAACAATGAGCTTGCAACCCTGCTGTAGGGGTTCCTTCAAGCAAAGATAACGTCACTTCAAGATAATGAAGAAGGCTTTGCCTCGAAAAATCATTCTTCTATATGGACCTTCGATGTTGGCGGAATCTATTCGCTCACAATAACAAACATGTTAAAATTGATACCAACAGTGCGAACACGAACAACGGTTTACTTACTTAACTTAATGATCCCGCGCCGATCCTCCGGTGCATAGGGCCGTGGTAAAAGATCTCCACTGTTGACGATCCGGAGCCAGCGTCTTCACCTGGTCCCAGTCAAGATTATCGTCGACAGTTCGGATTTCAGCGGCTAGGGTCTGCCTCTTCCTTCTTCGATGACCTTCTGGATTCCTATCTAGAGCCTCTCTGCAAATCTCGTTTTCATCTTTTCGCAGCGTGTGCCCAATCCATCTCCACTTACGTTCCCGAATCTCGATTTCTAGCGGCCGTTGATGACACCGGCGATGTAGTTCCTCATTCGAGATCCAGTTGCCAGGCCACCAAGCGCGGATGATATTCCGCAGGCAGCGGTTTACAAATACTTGCAGTTTTCGCGTCGTTACCGCATATGTGCACCAAGTTTCGCACCCGTACAGCAATACGGATTTGACGTTTGAGTTGAAGATTCGGATTTTCGTTCGTAGAGAGATCTGGCGTGACCGCCAGATGTTTCGGAAACTCGCAAATGCGAAACAGGCCTTTCTGATCCGGGTTTCGATGTCTTTCCTGGTACCACCATCAGGCGTTATCTGGCTACCAAGATACTGGAAGCACTCCACTTTCTCAACTTTTTGCCCAGCTACCATGAAACTGGAGGGATTTCCTGTGTTGATCTCCATCGACTTGGTCTTTCCGAATTTAACTTTGAGACCTGCTGCATTGGAACTTTCGGTTATCAGGGTGGCCACAATATTTTCAATTTGAAATTCCCGGTTTTTTCCCGGTTTTCCCGGTCAAAAATTCAATGTTCTCCAGACCAGGCCCGTGCGAAGGACCTGTCTATGGGGGGGGTTTTCAAAATTCAAATTCAGCTAAAAACGATAACAATACCAAAAATAAACACCGTTTCTCACTGATAATTACCACACAAACTAAAAAAAGAATGATAAAAAACTATGTTTTCAAATCATATCACAATGAAAGTTTAAAATTTTCGGTAAGTCATTGACATTTTTTTCAAAATGATGTTCCTTATTCTGAAGTAGAAATTTGTTTCAAAAGAATTTCGAAGCAACTTTAAAATAAACATTTCCTAAACACAGAGTTTAAAACCATTCTGAATTCTAAAATAAATGTCCAATCAGTTACAAAACTAACCATGATAATTTGTTAGGAAAATGGTAATTATAGTTAATTTTAATTCATCTTAGTTTAAATTCTTTTCTTTATTCTCAACTGAAGGGTTGATTAAAAAATTCCGCTGTGGTATTTTGAATTTGAACAAAAAATATTAAATCGCGATTTGCAATGTGAATTTTCGATAACTGAAAAATCCATTTCGAACTTAGGAGACTTTATTCAATGGTAGATGGTTTTATTAATATGAAAAAAGAAGAATATATTTATTATTATTTGAAAAGTGCCAGTGATAAAAGTCAGAGATAAAACCTTTTTATAAAAAAAATCGTCCAGTTATCAAAATAAGTTCATTTTTGAAAATACAAGCTCTGAGTTTTTTGTCACTTTCGATTGAAATATTGGATCCTGGAAAAAAAACTGACGGTTGAATCAATGTTATTCTTATAGAAAATTTAAATTTAAGGAGTTATATGTCAAGTACACGAAAATTCAGAATTAAAAAAATAAAGACAAATTTGTTAAACATATTTCTAAAATTTAAAAAGTAGTACTATAAAATTTGAAAAATTAATTAGAAAATTGAAAATAAAACCGTTCTTTAAAATTCGGTAAATTTATTCAGAAATCTTAAAAAAAAAGAAAATTAATATGATAAGTTTTTTGAAACGTTTCAGAAGTTTTTTTTTAATAAACACGTTTCACCATAACCATTTATTTAATCGATGACTCAAGGCAACAGCATTTTGATGGTTATTTTTTAAATGATTGATGTGGTAAATTTTAGCGTACATTTAGTTTTTAGTACGTTAGGTACATTTAGTTTTGGTGGTAAGGAGTTTTAAATGTATCAGTTTACAGTGAAATCAAACATTGATAACTGATTAACCAATAAACCTCTTTTCATGAAAAAATCATATTCTGATTCTGTTTATCATATTTCATCCAATTAAGGAATAATTTTATGATGAAAATGATGTAACATGATGCAATGATCAACATATTTGTTGAAACTTGCAAAATGATTACATGTATGCTTTAAAAATATTTAAAATTCAGTTTGGATTAAAACTTTTTAACAATTTGATAATTGAGAAAATGTTAAAAAACATGAAACTTCTATAACTTTTTCCGCAGAACTCAAAATTACTTGAAGTCTTAAAGAAAGTTGATAGTTCATATAAAACTTTTTTTTTTTAAATCATATGTTTCTAACTTGAGTTTTTGTAAAAAAAAAGCGCAGACATTTCTTAAATGCTTTTTACTTATTTTCAAAAGTCATTTCAATAACGATAATGATAGATAATGATAGTTTAGTTTAGTTTAGATAGTAGATAGATTAGTCGAAATTACCTTTTAAATTCATTGCATCTCAAAAAATGTAAATTTTGTGGCCTTGTGTAAATTATGAGAAGAACAAAAAACACGAAATAATATTTAGTCTGAAATTGATTTCTTGAAGAATATTTCAAATCAGCATAACATTTGTAAAGAAATGAACGATTTTTTTTTATAAAAAAAATGGTTCATTTCAAACTCTGTTCTTATATTGTAAAAACCCATAAAAACCTATTATAAAAACCCATTCTGAAAACGAGGTAGGGTTTTTGGATGTCAAGTTTTGAGTTCCTATACAAAAGATAAACTGAATTGCAGATTGAAATCTAGAATTTGGTTTCAATTCGTAAACGTCGAATAGTGTCGTAGATCGAAATGTCTCAAGCCAAGGGTTATGTAGATAAGACGTAATTCCGCCGGAGGCGAGAAAAATTTCTGACTTGCTTGTCAAATATATTTTAAGATCAAGTAATTTCCCGTTACTACGGTGAAAACTTTACTTGGAAAAAATCTTCATGGGGGGGGGGTTAAACCCCTAAAACCCCCCCCGTTCGCACGGCCTTGCTCCAGACTTTTATTCTCCATTTTCGTCGGAATATAGCAAAATTTTCAACATATTTCATTGATTTGGTTGTTTCATAACACTAAAATCGTTGAACACTTAGCAAGACTCGATTCTATCTTAAGGTTTTCATCACATTTTCTAAAAATGATAAATAAAAAAACATCCTAAACAAAATCGTTATGGGTTTTTAAGTCATGTTTACAAAAAAAAAATAGAAATGATGTGTCAGGACTCTTCAATCAATCATTCGTCATGTGACATTCGATCATTTTTTCATAAGTTACAGATACCAAGTGTTTTACTACAGCTCACAAAATCCACGTCTCTGAGAAAATTCGAAACTTTTCTGAGAACGTTCAATCATGTAACTCTTTCGTCACAGTAAATTCAGTTAAAATCTTGTTTCCAGAGGTTTTACATCCAGTAATACATGCATCTTCAAGTGCAATATAAATTTTTACTAAAAATTTATCTCACTGATTCAGAGAGGGTTGTTTATAATTTCCCCATTTTTTTTGTTTTTTCAAAATACGGGGTAATTATGAACACTTGTTTTAAGGCATTGTTTGATTATCTAAACTTATCTTTAATGTTTAAATATGTACCAATAATCATCAAGATCTTTACCCATTACTAATTAAGGGTAAATTTTGAAAAACCATTAATCTTATCTAGACGCAATGTTTAGATTTATCTAGAAATATTGTCAACACTAAAAATTGTTACGTAACAAGAACTTAACAGCGTTCATTATCACCCCAAATTTATCTGGGTAATTAATTATTAACAGATAAGATAAAAAAAAAATCATTTTTCATAATTACCTTTCATAATGACCTAATAAGTTGACCCCAACCGTTTTCCGAAAAACTTGTCTTCTGCTTTCAGCCAAGTTTTAAAAAAAAATTCTTTAGTTTTCAGTAAAGATTTTTCATATTAAAATGACCAATAATTGAAAAAAAAAACAAAATAAGTTTTTGAATCGTTGTTATAATTGTTTTTTATACAATTGAGTTTAAGCTAAAACTTTCAGACTCTGAAAACTGTATCAAAAAGCGATAATATCGATACCTAGTGTATGCATGGTCGTTAACATGTAGTTATTTGTGTAAAGATGCAATTCTTGTAAGTCAATCAATTGATTTTCAAAGGAATTTCCCGAATTTGCATAAATTGTGTATGCCACTCGTGAAAAGCGCAGAAAAATATGGATTTGATTACAGTGAAAAATGTTAAAGTTAATTATTCAACATATATTTTTATTTTGAGTCAGTTTCTTGGGCTTAAATTATGAACATGTAACTGTTCCGGTTTATAATAAAGTTATAACATATTTTGTAGTGTTTTATTGGAAACATCCTCTGTATCAGAGAGAAAAATCTTACAAGTTTTTGCCAACACATGCAAAAAAGATTTATGCAAAAACCAATTTGGAAAGTGTAAGAATAAGGTTTTTAAATCAAAGAGACTTAACAGTGTAAATTTTTTTTTACTATAAGCTATGCCAAAACATTGTTCTCAAAATTGATTTTGCCGTCGTGAGTTCGAACTATTTGTCAGATTCAATCAAATCTAGTGATATTGGGTTCTACTAAGTTTTGAGCTAAATCAATCATTGATAACTAATAAATCGACAACCCTCTTTAAAAAAAGACAAAATCTGATTTGAAATCTATCTGTTATCCTTCATTTGATAGAGGATTAAAATATTTTCTAGCATTTTTAGTTTCAAAGAAATAATTCTCGAAAAGCATCCTGAAGTGTTAAAAATACAAAAGAAAAAATATAACTTTTTTTGACATCATTGAACAACATTTATGAGCATTTGGTATCAAAGACTCAAATTTCATTATCAACTTTGTTGGAGACTGCGAATTTTTTGACTTATGCTTTGAAAAAAAATATTTGATTTAATTTAATTTGAAAAAAATCCAAAATATCTTTTAATTCTCATATTTCAGCATACTGCGATGAATAAACTTAAAAGATGCCTCAGTTTTCTCTGAAGTTTAAACTACTCGCGGTATTCGAAAAAGTTGATCATTGATTCGAAATCTTCGATTTAAGTATTTAAGAAATGTTCTAAAATGTTGATAAAAAATTTCAAAAAATTAACCCTTGAATTTCAAAAACTAGACTATAGTAGAAAATACACCAAACTGCATATTTGGATATGTCGCCCTCAAATCAGTCAAAATCTCTCAAACACTCTTCAAACGAAAAAACGTAAATAAGTTGCCTTGTACCATCACAAATATGTATATTTTAACATTTTTAAAGAATTTACTTAGTGTCTTCTACCGACATAAACACAACCTCATAAAAAAGTTCGTATAAGTTCTTAACACTGTTACTTAAATTTCATATGATTATTTTATTTCAATTTTTGTCACGATTTTCGCAAATCATCAAAGGCATCTCAAGCTTAATCTAAGCTTTAAAAAGTGTTATTCGAAATTTTCTGGATAAATTATGACCAGTTATGGAAAAATGTTAATTTTGAAAGTACAATTTAAAAAAATTGTTGGTATTTTTTTCAAATAGTGATTTTGAAAGGAAATAACTCAGAAATGTCAAATTTATTATTATTAAGCTACAAAAAACACCGTGCCGTGCGTAAAAATGATTGACTTGTGTTTAACTCTCGAAATAAACATTTCACGGAAAATAAAAAAAAGGTAAAATTTACCTTTTTGCGAGGTGAATTTTTTCCACCCCTCTTTAGAGGTAAATTTTACCTTTTTTCCATTCACCTAGCAAAAAGTTAAATGTTACCTTTTTTCAATTTACCTAGCAAAAAGGTAAATTTTACCTTTTTCGCATTCACCTAGCAAAATAGTAAATAATACCGTTTTCCCATTTACTGATTTAAAAGGTAAATGCTGGTTGGTTTGATTATTTTCTTCAATGAGAATTAAAAAAATACAAAATTCTTTCAAAAATGATATTTATTGGAGATAAATAGGGACTGGTAATTCGGCTTCGCATTCTTCTGAGCCGCTATGGCCGCTGAATCCACCTGCGTTGCGTACATTCATGGCCTCCTCCGTTCGACTAATCCGGTCAGGTTCGGCTTTTCCGGCTGGAGGATGACGTGGAATACACCTCAAAGCTCTATGGGCCGATCTGAAACAAAATCAATAGTATTATGACGAGAACCAGCACAACTAAATGATATTTAAGAACACTTACCATTCTATTCCGATTTTCACATATAAGGCACAAAGCAAAACTTGTTCCTAGAATGACAACACAGCTTAACCTCAATGAACGGGTTCGGCGAATAGCTACTTTTTTTTTTAAAAGAAATGTACCGTTTGTTTAGCCAAATCCAGGTCAATTACACCTCGCTACGAGGTAAGTTTTACCTTATTTGGATTTACCTTTTTTTCTAGGTGAATTATACTGTTTTATCGAGCTCAATTCACCTCGCTACGAGGTAAGATTTACCTTTTTTGGATTCACCTTTTTTCTCGGTGAATTGTACTTTTTTTCCAACCTCGATTCAGGTAAATTTTACCTCACTGCGAGGTGAGTTTCACCTCGAAGAGGTAGAAGTTACCTTTTTGGCTTTCACGAGCGTTCACCTTTGCTAACTCGGTAAATTTTACCTTTTTATTATTTTCCGTGTTTATCATGATGTGCGATACGTGAAAAAAATTTGGGAGACTTTTTCCATTTCTCATCTCGTTCTTCGAGGCAGTTTTAAACTGTAGGTTTCGGTAAAATTTGTGATTTTTTTTTTTCAATTTAGAGGGGTAATTGAAGAGAGATCAGAGTAGTTAATAAATTTAAAAACTTATGATATTCCTCTTACACATTTTTTGAACTGTTCAATTCTGTCTTGGAAATTTAAATTATAATTCTGAATTTTGAATTTTGGGTTGAATCCTTGATCTTCGAACCAAAACTGAATTTCGGTTTCCTTTTGTCAATTTTCCCGGTTTTGGGTCTAAATTCCAGGTTATTTCCCGGTTTTCCCGGTTCGATTTTCAATTCCCGGTTTTCCCGGTTCTGTGGCCACCCTGGGCTATGTCGTCGAGTTTGCTCTGCATGTCCGGTTGTGTTTGGGCGAGCAATACAATATCATCAGCCAGGTCAAGGTCGTTCAGTAGCTCCATTGTTGAAGGATTCCACGGCAATCCTCGGTTCGGTGCACAGTCAATCGATCCAGTCAGAATCTCGTCCATTACGATTAGAAAAAGTAGCGGTGATAAGATACATCCTTGTCTCACTCCAGCAGTTACTGGAATTGATTCGGACAAGACACCGTCGTGCAAGACCTTGCACGAAAATGCCTCGTATTGGGCTTAGATGAGATGGACTAGTTTCTCTTCGCCTTAGAGCCGCTCAGATGTTTTCATGGTTAAGTCGGTCAAATGCTTTTTCGAAATCAACGAACACCAGCAGAAGAGAGTCCTGGAATTCGTTGATTTGTTCCAGTATGATTCGTAGCGTTGTGATGTGGTCCGAACATGATCGTCCGGATCAGAATCCAGCTTGTTACCGTCGGAGTGTAGCGTCGATTTTCTCATGGATCCTGTTCAGGATCACTTTACAGAGTACTTTGAGGGTTGTACAGATCAACGTTATGCCTCGCCAGTTACCGCACTCTGTCAGGTCTCCTTTCTTCGAACAACGGTTGCTTTGATAATTTGGTATGTTATTTAATGTTGACGTTGTTGAATACTCAAACCATTACAAGCTATTCTAGCAGCCTGTTATGATGCCTCCCCTCTCAGAAGGGAGCAACACTGGAAGTAGAAAATTCGAATAGAGATATTATCCCCAGTAAACCATTAAGCACTATCCTAAGCCGCTTAAAAGCCACAAAATAGCATTTCAGTGCCTATTGGCTCTATATAGTACTTTACAATTGCCAGTAGGCCCTGTGGCATTCGATTAGCATTTTAGTCCTATACAAGCCAAGTGAGTAATATTAAAGCCTGTAACAGGCTTGGTAGGATGACATTGAAAATAAAAACAGTGCACAATGCCCAATGGGGGAAAATGCCCCACAATGCCCAATGGGGGAAAGTGTATAAACCGCGAAGAAATTCAATATCTCCCCTCTTACTCGAAACAAATCCATGAAAAAGTACTTTCCTTTAGTGTAAAGTTCCAGATAAGCAATTGGACAAAGTTTTAGACGCCGCACGAGCTTGCGAACGGAGTTATAGTGCCTTTTAACCCCTTATTCCCCAATATGTTGTGAGCAATTCAGAAACAAAACTTATTTAGTCTTGAGAACAAACATAGACATATCTTGTGTGATTTTTTCTGAGATATCGAATGGAGGTTGTTTGAGCTACCGCACGCTTCGAATAATGGAGTTATGGCTGTTTTTACCCTCTATTCTCCCACATTTTTCAAATATTTCAGAAAAAAAGCATGTTCGGACTTGAAAGTTTTGAACCAAATGTGATTTTGTGTGATTATTTTCCGAAGAATCTAACGAAGCCTATTTGAGCCACCGCACGAAATAGAAAAAGGATTTATGGTTGTTTTACCCTCAATTTCCCAATTTTTTTTTCAATAAATTCAGAAAATTGATGGTAAAACAGTCATAACTATTATTTCCAATCCGTGCGATTGCTCAAATAGACTTCGATGGGTTCCTCGGAAAAAATCACACAAAATACGTCCCATTCTGTTCAAAATTTTCAGATCCGAACATGCTTTTTTCTGAACTAATAGAAAAATGAAGGAGAATTAATGGTAAAAACAGCCTTTACTCCATTTTCCGAAGCATGCGGGGGCTCAAACAGCCTTCATTGGAATCCTAGGAAAAAATCACATAAGAAACGACCCTTTTGATTTAAAAATTTTAAGTCCGAAAATGCTTTTTTCTTAAATAGTTGAAAAATGAAGGGGAATTTAGAGTAAAAACAGCCATAACTCCATTTTCCGAAACGTGTGGTTGCTCAAACAGAATAAATTATTTGCTTGGAGAAAACGGTTCAAAGTTTTTAAGTTCGAACATGCTAGTCTGAACTATTTGATAAATGTAGGGGAATTGAGGGTAAAATGGCCATTACTTCATTTTTCGAACCGCACGGTAGTTCAAACAGCCTCCATTGGATTCCTTGAAAAAAAATCACACAAGATACGTTCCATTTGATTCAAAGTTTTCAAGTTCGAATATGCTTTTTTTCTGAAATAATTGAAAAATTTGAATTGAGGGTAAAAACAGCCATAATTCCCTTTTTCGAAGCGTGCGGTGGTTCAAACAGCCTCCGATGGATTTCTCCGAAAAAAAACGTATAAGATAGATATATTTTTGGTTCAAATTTTTTAAGTTTAAATTAGTTTTTTTCTGGATAGTTTACAAAATATAGGAAAATTAGGGGTTAAAAAACACTATAACTCCGTTTATAAATCATAAGCTCGTTCGGAGTCTCCGGATATTTTCTACACAGCAAGAAAAAATCGTGTAAATTTAGATCGAAAACGATGCACGAAAACGGAACATCGATTTTGATATAAAATTCTACCACGGTGTATTTTTCTCAACAATGTAATTTTTGAGGCGTGTAAATTTAGATCGAAAACAATGCACGAAAACGGATGACATAAACCGTCGTGTAAAAATACACAATGATGTAAATTTCAAAACATATTACCGTTAATATTACAAATCTTTTTTAAATACTCAGATTTTGGGTGCTGTTTATGCATAAATACGCCACATGTGTCATTTTATTTAACATATATTTCCGATACACTGCAAACTCAAAAAACACCCACCATCACTGGCAGCTGGAATTGTGGTTGCGTCCGATGATCCCCAGCAGGGCGATGTTTTGCCGATCAGCGTCAGGCAGCATTCTTGAATCCTTCCGGAACAGCATAGTAATCGGAATCCCCTAAACATTAGAAACATTCAACATTGATTCGGCTTTTGATATAAAACTGCAATTCCTGCAATCGAAAGAGAATTTGAAGTTCCATTTTTTTTTCATTTCGTCTATAACTGTAACCTACCATTTTTTAGTTCAATTCTGAAAGAATTTGGTTCGGTTTTGATACA
>NW_026598352.1:12995-32758 GCF_029784155.1 Uranotaenia lowii | reverse complement strand
TTCGCATCAAATGGATACAGGCCACAGCAACGGAAACCATTGACTATCGTTTCCTTTTTGAATGCTTTACGCATGGCTTCAGGAAGTATTGTTCCAAAGTTTTCTGTTGATATTTTAGTCGCTCCCACTATTTCAACGGTGTTTGTCCAAGCACTCTTGAGAGGTCGAAAAATTGCAACATCTGCTGGTTGAAGAATGTGAGTGGCGTTGGGAAATAGTGCCACCAATATAATTTTATTCTTCAGGCATTCTTCTGCAGCTTCATATGCCATATGGGACGAATGTCCGTCTACGAAAAATATCACTGGCAGCTCTATTTTGTGTTTGAATAAAAACGGGACGAATATGTTTTTAACATACAGCAAAAAATTTCGTGTGTCCATCCACCCATTTGGGGAGGATCCCAAACCCCATTCTGGAGGATAATTTTGAATAGTTGATCTTTTCATCCTCTTCAAAGGAAGGATGACATCGGGTGGCAAAACATTCCCATCCGCGGAAAATGCGAAAAGAACAGTAATATTTTCTTTAGAGCGTCCTCGGAGAACAAAATTTACATTTTTATTCCCTTTGGAGGCAATGACTTTTTTCGGAACTGGACTCAGCACAAAGCTTGTTTCATCCGCGTTGAATATTCGTGATGGGTTATTCAGCACTGCAGTTAAACCATGTTCTTCCAAATATCCATACACCTTCGAAAACCATTCCCGGATATTATTTTCGGATACCCTTGAGCTAGCCTGGCTGACTGCTTCCGGGATACGCTCCGACAGTTCCGGATGTCGCTTCATGAAACTTTCGTACCACTTCCGACCTAAAAGAAGAAAGTTCAAAAACACAAATAGAATAGTGAATCATTATTTAGAAATGACAAATAAAATAAGATTAAATAATTCTTATTTACCAGGGATACCGTTTCTAAACGGAGTTTCACGCTTGTTTTCTTTTATAAAAGATTTAATCCGCATGAGCAGTCCTGGTTTGGTGATCGGAAATCCCTTTCTCTCCATCTGTTGGATGTGGTGCACAATTTTCGCTTCTTCCTCGTTTGACAGTACAGTTGGTTTTCCTTTCCGTGGATCGCCTTTGAACTTGGAGCCCAATCGGAACTGTAGAGTGGCTCTTGGAATTCCGTACGTTTTGGCAGCTTGCCTTTTTGAAAGTGTTTTGGCTTTTATTTGATCTAAGGCTCTTGCCATATCAGCCTCCGAATAGTTATTCGCTGCTTTCTTGTGTGGCCTTGTTTTCGATTTACCAGCTGAAGAAAATTTATGAAGATATGTATTTCTCAAAATATTTCTATTTGCTTAAACAAACCTTCGAAATTAGCCGATGCATTGCTAGCAATAACATCAGGTTGCACTTGGCTCGAAACATCTAGCTCCATCTTCAGCTTCCAACGATTGATAGCGATATTTAAATTTCTTTAGAATTTAAAAGCACCACGATTTGATGGACAATCTGCCTTATGAAACTGATGAAAACCCGAGAAAGAAATTAGTATTTTACTGTGTTTTCAGAAGGGCAAAAGTGCAGAAAGGTATAGCTACAAAAACCAGTTTTTCATTGCTTCTCTTATCAAATTTAATGTCTTGCTTGAAACTAAAGAGTTCGGTGGTATTACTTCAATCAACTGTTAAATTAATCAGCACAATGATTGAAAAACAAACGGGATTTATTCATACTTTCAACGAAAATGAAAATAAAAATTAGCCCTTTTAGAATTTGAAAGTTGTTTTCAATTTCAACTTGGGCATCACACACACAAATGTAAATCTTATGCATGGAAAACAAAGTTGCCAAACAAAGATCTCGGTTTTGCGTTTTCTCAACCAATCGTTTTTTAACATGGTTAATTTTCAATTCCATTTAACATTTCTCGATTCATCCTATTAAAATTGTTTTTATTTCTATTTGAAACACTAAACGAAAGCTGTTTTGAAATAAATATATGTGTTTCTAAACAAATATCATAGGAAAATTCCTACGCTAGGTCAATTGAGTGTCATGTTCTTCTGACAACACTGATCAGTATCATGGAGTGAATTATCGTGCCAAGTATTGGCGAAAATTGAGCTTTTTAATTTCGTTTATTGTAAAGTAATCCTTTGTTCTTATGGAAGACCATTATTTTTTAATTTTTCCTGAAGAATTGAATAACAAGTGTATGATTTTTTTGGAATTTGTGAATGTTACATATTTTTACAAATTGCGTGTGAGTATCACGAGTGCGTTAGGACGGTAAGTTGCTACGATTTGAATTCGGAAGATGTCGGACAAGTTAGCTACCCATGATTTTAAAAATGATTTACTGAGCCGATCTGAATGCATAAACTATGTTAACTATTACATTTTCTGAGGAAATCAGTCGATATTAAAAATTTACCAATGAATTATTTCATCATACTTAACCGGAAGTCAGAAAAAACACACATTGATTGTTGGCATGCCAAATTAAGGAGCATGCCAATTTATGGATCACTTTCCCTACTCTAACATGAAATGAAAAATGTAAAGAGCAGAAAAGGCTCATTTATGTCTCCTTTAAGAAAACGGACTATCGAAAGTAGAGTTTTGATGAAAAAAGATGAAACTCTTGGTTGAAAACCAATATGTTTGATATCTTGGAAGTAAGAGCAGAGTTGAAGATAAAGGTCATTTGTGTATCCGATAAGAAAACAGACAAATGAATGTTGAGCTCTGAAAAAAAAAAAATTTTTTATTGATATTGTAAAAAATAATGAGAAGTTTTACGAAAGATAGGCTCATTTATATATGCCTCTTTGATGTGGAAGATATCAATGATAACATTCTGAAAAAAATAATAAAAACTGTACAAAGAATGATTATAAAAATAGTTTAAAATAATTGAAAGATTGTTTTTAAATGATGTGAGTGGAATTCAAGCTGAGAAAAATCATAGTTTCAGTAGATTAGAATGAATGAATTGGACGATATGACATTTGGAAGAGTACAGAAGGGAAGTATTGTAGGATAGATATGGATCTAATGGAAAATAGGAAAAATAATATACGAAATTTCAAATGAAATCGAAGGTTTCTCAACACGTACTAATCAACGACGAATATGCGAAAATAATGCGAGAATGGAGAAAACCCGACTACTTCGATTACAAAATATTACAATGAAGCACGGTATCTTTCAACTATAAATACAACGGCACTTGTGCCAACCTGGTCATTCTTAATTCGGATATTGTAGAGTAAACATCACTTCAGAAAAGGATTCTAGCAGCGGCGAGAAGACGGCATCTTGGCTCGGAGAACCCTCAGATTACGACACATAGTAATTTCAATAATGTTTCATGAGCACTTTTACAAAACTGATGTTATACTTTGCGTGGTTGAAAATACTATAACGCAGAAATGGTAAAATTATCATGACAACGTCTTTGGAATACCCACGCAATTTTTTTCCGTGCAGTCCACATTACACGCTCCTTTATTTTAACTCAAAATTGAGTCTGACCGACGTTCAAAACATAGTTCGATTCTATGAACACAGTTATGTACCCTCTTTTCCTCCATGCGATGGTGCAAAATGGAGTTCGAACTGCGAACTTAATATTGATCCCTTTATTTCCTTCGGCGAGGGAGCACAGCTGAGTTCGATCTAATGAACTAAAAATTGAACTCTCTTTGTCGGACTGAAAACACTCAGCGAGTTCAGTTCGAACCGGAACAGCAACCAACGAACACGACGTAAAATTTTGTCGTTCCGCAACAATTACCGGAAGACTATGGAACTTCGTAATGGAATGTCCACCGTGTCAGCGTAAAATTCTCTCCGTTATTGTCATCATATGGTGAGCGGCTGTAATTGCATAACTAAAGGCGAAATATAGGTGCTGAAGACGCCTCGAATTATGCAACTGATTTTTTTTTTAAATCAGGACAAATCAGGACATTTTAAGGGCCATTTTTTTTAAAATCAGGACAATTCAAGCGTTTTTTAAAAATCAAGACGGCCTCTCTATAATCAGGACAAATCCTGAAAAATCAGGACACCTGGCACCCCTGACTGCGATTTCGGTTGTTTATGTTTACATTTGATGAGATGCACGTCTCAAGTCTCCCGACAAGTATGGGAGACCTTCAGCAACCAAGATGTAAACATAAACAAGTCTAAGCAACCGAAATCGCACTCCAAGTTGTCTAGTGTGGACTAGGCTTTAAGCAACGCATACCTTCTCGTCATTTTAGAGCATACGGTTTGAAAGTTATTGGAGAAAATCAAGCGTGACGTGACGACGGTTCTGAAAACGACTTTTTCGAAACTTTTTCGCAGATGCCAAATTTCTCGTCTATCTCACATGTTAACACAAATCTATATTCTAGAGACTTGTTGCATTTGAAATACCACACAACTTTTCTCAAACAATTTTCAAAAATATTCTCAAAAATATGTAGACAAATCACAAAACACGTGACATGACGACGCAGGAATAGTTGAAAACAGCCCAAGCAACCAAAAGTCCCATAGAACAGGTACAAAAACGCTTACTCAGCCCCATCATTGATATGAAATACGTTCTATGCAGCTCAAAATTTAAGTTCCTATTGATACTTTCAAGTTCCAAAACAAGTCTTAATGATATTCTATTCAGCTTTCAGTGGCATCTTAATTCATCTTCCAAAAAATCGCAAAATGAGCAAAAAAACCCTCTCTTTCTCAACTGAACCGTTGGCTTCGGTTCATATCACCTTCTCTTGATTATTTACAGTGTTCTGTAAAGGTGCCGCCATGATGCCTTGGGGATCGAACCCCGACCTTCGTGGTGAGAATCGAACACGCTACCACAAGACCACGCCTAGATGTTGTTCTAACTGAAACTAAAACTCGAAGTGGTGATTTGATTTTGAAAGCACATCAATGCCCTTTATGTGACTTATCAAATCCCGTATTGAGCACTTGTGTGCCCTTTATGTGAATTAAGTCCCGTATATCGTACGTATAGACCACTTTTGCAACTTTCAAGTTCGTTAATGAGTACATATAGTTCACTATTGGGAATTGGGCAAAACAAGTCACATATAACGTACATATTAATCACTTTTACAACTTTCAAGTTCATTAATGAGTACATCAAGTTCACTAAAGGAAATTGGGCAGTTGATTCTCTTTGTCAGCCAATATGTTACTTTCAATGCCTTCATTCAAGTAAATATGTGACTTTTGGTTGCTTGGGAGGGGTTCCGTTCCGCATTGTCACATCTCTAATCACTAATCACTAATCGTACTTCCACAGCCAGAACTTAAGTCTGAGTCCCGAAGAATACTAAAAACATGTTATATTCTTCTTGTCTTTGTTCATACTTTTAATTATGTTAACATAGAAACATTAAAATAATTAAAAACATAAAATGGTCGGGCCTACTGTGGAGCAGAGAACGCAGAGACGTCAGGAACAAGGGGAAAGAAGAAGCGTGGACCACCAGTACCATACGCTCCGAGGGGCATTTCGTTGGAAGCACGCTAAAAAGTGCTCCTTGTAGATTATTGAACCAATGAAGTGACCCATTATTCAGCGGCTGGAAATGAGTTATTTTAAACACAGAAATCATTAAACAAGGCAAAAGTTTGCATTAAACATTAACATTTATTAATTAACTGTTTTAGATTTCCGTGTTACATCATTTCTGGTCATCGACCAAGGATATAGCGCCTTCACTCGCTCTTGAAAGTAAAGAAGAGCATAAAAAATTAGTAGATCATAAACCTTTCAAGGTCTTTTGAGACCTCGAAAGGTGATTATTACAGTCAGACAAGGCCAAATAATCAGACACGTCCTTAATAAATCATTGCATCCAATTTCAATTATTTTATGTAATGTTGTTAAGCCATAATACTGGTAATTTCCATTATTGGCTAAAAATATACATAAGTGACGCAGAGTAGATTTAAATAAAATGGGCCTTCATAAAACTTTTTGTATTATACCCTATAGTTTAATAGTGTCTGAACAAGAAGGCACATTGGTAAATTTGGAAATAATTATTACGGCCAATGCTGGTGTTTTGCATCATGGGAAATATTAGTTTTGTATTTTGAGTTCGTTCCATTCTTATGTTTGCATTCTGATGTGTTTTCCTAATTTTTTCCTGTAGAGTTGTGTTGTATTAAGGAATCATAAAAACTTGCTGACATTGAGAGAAAAAAAACGTGAAGAGCGAATATGGAAAAAATAAATTGGAAATTCCTCACCAAATGATGCAAACCAAAGCAACCTTTGCTTTGATGATGATTGCCTCCTTCTAGTAGCCCTGTATTGGCTAGCGGCTTTTGCGTTTGACGACGCCTCATGCTCCGCCAACATGTCTTTTTTTGGTATGTCACTTTTTGCACGTATGTAGGCCACTTCATTTTTCAAGGATGCAACACTCAACGCAATTATTGCCACTGGTTTGATAGGATTCACTCTCCGAATAATACATTTTCAAGCCGGGGAAGCAATGATTCTGATACTCATTCTTGGGTATTTTTCGAAAATACCGTCAAACGGGGCATCATGCAACAGCGGGGTTAGATGCAACATTTACATAACACTACACTGAATCAATTTTTAATTTAATGTATTGTGAAAAAGTTATCTTTTAATGGTTGCAAAATGATGATGATGTAATTTCTCGCATCTTAAGCAAGTTTTTTGAAGTTTTTTATTTTTGTATAAAATTTGAAAAATCGAGCAATAAATGTACAAATTTTCACATTTTTTGAAGCCGAAAAAAACTTTATCCAGTATGACGGATTGGCTTGATAATATTACCTACAAACTTTTTACTGGTTTCCTAATGCTAAACCAGCATTGTTGGTGTAAAAATATTTTTCGAACAATCACCCATTTTTTTGAAAAAAATATTTCTATAATTCAGTTTGGTGAGTGGGGTAAAATGCAACAAAATGCAAATCAAAGAAACACCTTATAAATCTCGTTTCTATGTGCTGGAATATGAATATTTGGCATCACGCGTTTGTAAACATTGAAATTTCATTCATCCAAACATTTATTTTTATGATTTCAGCTTTTAGAATTTTTCGTAGTATTACTTAACCCCTAAATGTATGCAGCATCCTTATTTTCAGAAAAAAATGTGAAAATTAGTTTTTTCAGACCAAAAAATTACTGCAATTGGTGTTTTCATGCGTAATGGTCTTTAAGGCATCGCAAATATTTTAAAAACTTTCAATTTTTATACGTGTTCATAAGATTTTTCATTAAAACCAAAGTTTGTTGCAAGTTACCCCATTTTCTAAGAAGGGTGAAAATCACATGTTTTTAAAAAATTAAAAATAAGTAAAGAAACCAATAATTTTTCTAACTACGCCAATTTGATGTCCTATCATCCTTAAAACTTTTGATGCGTTAGGGGTAGGATTTATTATGAACATAAGTTTTTTAGAAGCCATTGAAGTTGAAAATTGTTGCATGTTGCCCCAGTTGACGGTATTTGATCAAGGCTTATTTTTCTCCAATTAATTCATCAAACACAAAAACCCTCCTTCCCAAAAGCTGTCGAACCTTTGCCCAAAGAACAATCGTATCTTCCACAAATGATACGGTCGCCGTGCTTTATTGTTCATCACAAAAATTCCCAATCAACAGTTTCAGCTTGATTTTTTAGATTTCACTCCGCCAACCACATTTTTGGATGGGCTTTTCTATGATTTTCTTCATTTCGGGGTGCGCACTTGAATCGAAAGAAAACTTATCATGATCGAAACAAAACTTCAGGCTCCCCAACGAGGTTTCAACCAGTGTTCCGAATATCACTCATTTTCAATGAATGTTTCTGATGGCACTTCGCACCTGAACGTACAGCGGTCGGGTTTCGTTATTGATTGCTACTGAACCTACCCGATCATCGATCGTTCAATTCATCGCTAAAATACAGACCACCGCTCACGATGCTTGCTGTCAATACAGTGCAGCACCATCATCAAATTGGAAACTCACCAATGCGCAATGCATATGGCGAATCTTGTTGGTCTTCGATCAGGAGTGAATGGATCAGGCAGTGAGAGAGTGATACATGAAGCCGATCATTAGAGTATTTTGTTTGATTTGATACATAGCAAATTAATAAATTTATTTGTTGTTATAACGTTTTTTAACATCAGTATGATCAAAATCAAATTGTAGTTGTGTTTGTGAGGGAAAGATGTTCACTTTCGCCGTGTTTTTCAATTTTTACAAGTTCTCTTATTAAACTGTCGTCCGTCACGTTAAAACTACCGAGAATTTATGGTGTCCCGCACAACTGTTTGATTTTTTTCGTCCTGCAAAAAATAATTTTGAATTTCATATAATTCAGGCAGATACTGAGTGAGCTACATTCAGAATGGATCAGTTTGTATCTCCCTCATCTCCGATATGCGATGTTTGCTAAACCGATGATTCTGAATGATGCGACTCGGTTTGCATAGCTGATAGGAGCGCTGATCGAGATTGCATACCAGCCAGGCGAAGCAGTTGCGAGAGGCGCTATCCCACTATACAATCAGAATGTTTCCAACAGGAAACGCATCCTGAGTGTTTGTTTTGATTGATTTTCGGAACCCTGGTTTCAACAAAACTAAAAGTATCAAAAACACATAGCAAACTTCTGTCGAGCACTTATACTAAGATATTTCACTTTTAAACTTCAAATTTCCAAATTAAACGATACTTGAATTAATTTTTTGGCAGAGAAAAAAAACGCGTCCGTCGCCCCAAAAGTCATGGCTTACTCCTTCGGCTCCGTTCCGCATTGTCACATCACCCTTTTATTGATCAAAAACAGCAATAAACAATAAAAATTCTGTATTAACTGTAAAAGTGCAAAACGGTTGATTTTGAGTTAATGTAAGGGGTGGCAACTATAATTTTGGAATTTTGTCGAGGCCCCAATACACAAACATGAACGAGATCAGAGAAAAATGAGACTGTATAGGTGTTAGCTTTTCTTCTCCTCTTTTCGTCAGTATTTTTGGCTTTATTTATATTTGGCCAGTTTTGCCCAAAATGCCGCCGTTTATATTTGCCCAGTTTTGCTCAAAATGCCGCCGAAACAAGAAGTGTTTCGCGAGCGCGATGTACAGTTCTATGAACTGCTCAAAAATTTCGGCGAAAAGTATACAGTAAAAAATTTAAAAAGTGAAACTGTGGTGGGTTCCACTGTTCACCATATCCTAAAATCCCCAGCAACTCCTCACAAGCAAAGGAAGTGGCAGAACAGCGAAAATTATGGACGCAAAAGGACTTCGTTCTGTTTCTCGTGCCTTCAACAACAAGGATTCACTGAGCCAACGGGATCACGCCAAAAAAATTCAATTGTTCTCACCAGTAAATTGACAAGACATTGAAAATAGTTGGAATTAAATGCCGAAAGAAAAGAAGAGCCCCAGAATACACTGAGGATCAGATTTCGACTGTTAAACTTCAATGTCGATGATAAATGAGAAAATGATAAATGATTAAATGATAAAAAATTATACCAGAATTTATTTTTTGGACGACGAAAGTTAAAGTCTGCTTCATTTAATATTGGAACAAATTCTTTTGCTCATTGTGGCGCTCTTAGTGGACGGATTTGGAAACTTTTTTCACCCACGTGTCGGGAAATTCATTACCTTTCACCATGTATTTATGTCATAACACCAAACGATAGCATTTTGTGAACAACCGCCATGGAAGCCGAACGGTGAGATCAAATTGTGCACAGTTTTCTTGAAAATCCATTGTTGTCGGCATCGAAGCTAGCTAAACAGCTTAAAATGCCCAGAAATACCGTATGGCGTGTTATCAAGCAGTACAAGGAAACATTGACGACGGCTCGGAAGCCGCATTCGAAGCGCCGGAGTGGAACTGTCGACCGGAAACTGCGTGGGAAAGTCATCAAGGCCGTCAAGAGGAATCCCAATCTTTCAGACCGCGATTTGGCCAATAAGTTCCAGGCCGCTCACAGTACGGTGCGACGAATTCGTCTCCGGGAAGGAATAAGGTCATTCCGAGCCAGCAAACAGCCAAATCGGACGCTAAAGCAGAACAATGTGGCCAGAATCCGTGCTCGGAAGCTGTACGACCAAGTGCTGACCAAGTTCGACGGATGTATTCTGATGGACGATGAGACCTACGTGAAAGCGGACTTTGGGCAAATCCCAGGTCAAAAATTTTATTTGGCGACGGCTCGGGGGGATGTACCTGCAAAATTTAAGTTCGTGTTTGCGGATAAATTCGCCCGCAAGTACATGATTTGGCAGGGGATATGCAGTTGTGGACAGAAAACCAAAGTCTTTCTCACTGACAAGACAATGACATCAGAAGTCTACAAAAAAGAGTGCCTACAGAAACGGATTCTGCCGTTTATTCGTGCCCACGACCGTCCAGTAATGTTTTGGCCGGACCTCGCAAGCTGCCATTACAGCAAAACGGTTATGGAATGGTACGCACCGAACGGGGTCAGCGTAATACCGAAGGACCTCAACCCCCCAAACTGCCCCCAGTTCCGGCCGATAGAGAAATACTGGGCAATCACGAAGCGGAGGCTTAAGGCAAAGGGAAAACTTGTTAGGAACATGACTCAAATGAAGAACTGGTGGAATCAAATCGCCAAAACGGTGGACGAAAAGGGTGTGCGCCGCCTAATGTGCCGTATTACGGGAAAAGTACGAGAATTTCTTCGAAACAGCAATGAATAATTTTTTTAATTTTTTTTATGAAAGAGTAAAGAAAATGCTACATTTGTATGAAAAATAAATTATGAATTCGTTAATAAATGACTGAACTACACGCAATTGTTTGTGTTCCAATATTAAATGAAGCAGACTTTACTTAAGTTACTTCCCTCTTTCGAAGACGCACATCCTCGGAAATGATCGATACTATTCCGGGGATATTTCTACTACATCTTCGAACATTAAATACAAGTTATTACTATTATTCATTGTACATTAACAGATCACATATTGATCCTAATGAAGTTCAAACATAAGTTTGAACAGAAAGTGATGCTGTACATCGCCATTTCCGAGAGAGGTATTTCTAAGGGTTCAAGCCGTCGGGTTTGTTTATCAATCAAGATGTGTTCCAGAATGAATGTTTGAAGAAAATTTTGATGCCGTTTCTTCACAAACATCATGCAGATGGACAATACGTGTTTTGGCCGGATAATAGCCCAATCGAAGATTTTTTCGGAACATTGAGCTCATTGGTGTGCAAAAATAAATAATTGGAGAGCCAAGAACTGCAAACAATTGATTGGTAGAATCAGGAGATGTATAATACATCATGTATTCACAATTTTAAACCGTTTCAAGTAAAGGGAGTCCTTACATACGATAAAACGTGATTCCTTTTTTTGACAATTGAATGACGTTGAGTTTAGGCCATTTATGTACCAAGTGGCTTTTAAAATTGAAACACATCGCTGAATGCGAATTAATTGCAACCGCTTCCCATTTTGCAGAACAAATATCAACCACTCAAGGCGCTAAGTCTTTCATCCAGAAACAACAATTCGTTTCCACTTTACTCAACGTTTTCTTGTGCAAATCCCAACAATAACCGCTCTCTCCAGCGAAGGACTCTACACGTTCCATCGGAAAAGAAAGACTCTGAGTTGAATTAAAAGATATTTATTCTTTTTCCTCCCACTTTACAATTTGGCCTGCGGGGGAAAACTGCATTGTGTCATCGTGCGATTTCCGTCTGTTTCCGCCTTGCCAACAGCCACCTGCATCGTCATCATCATCATCATCATCATCATCATCATCATCCTGGTCCCTATTTGATTTCTTCTCCTACTTCTTCAGCTTTTATTTTTCCCGCTCAGTACAATGCGATGGCAAATGGATGAATGCTTTCTCATAATGTGATGTTTCTATGGCGTTTTTCCAACGCATCATTTGTGCTGGTAAGGCCGCACGTGAGTCAACAGCTATTGTGCACTTTTGGTGAAGAGCAAATCCGATTATGCAGGATGTTTTTCCTTCCGACGACTTTCCGGTGGTCATACCGTTTGCTATGCTGGTTGCTGAAAATGGGGTTCTTTTAACCTGCGATCTGTGTGAATTGCGCACCAATCTACAGAAAGTCACCATTTCCTTGCTCAGTTTTCTATTTAAATGTTTGATTTCTGTGTGAAGCCATATTTCATTATTTTAGTCACATGCTCATGTACATTGTCCCAAATCTTTTTTGCTTATTTTCTCACAAATATTTTTCACAACTGTTAAACAGTGATTTTTAACTAAAGCTTGCTTCATTTAGAATTGGAACAAACTTTTGCTTATATTGTGGCGCTCCTGGTGCACGGATTTGGAAGTTCTTGGCGCCCATGTGGCGGGAATTTTGTCAACTTCATGTACATACATATGTACTTGACATTTCGTAAATCGGCTGTTCTTAGTAAACAATAAACATGGAAGCCGGAAGAAAGAAAAAACTGTGCACAGTTATTTGGAAAATCCAAAGGAAATAATGAGGACGATTCGGAAGCCTCCTCAAGCCAATCGTCGGAGTGGAACTGTCGACCGAAAACTGCGTGGTAAGATTTTGAAGACGATTAAAAGGAATTCCAATCTATCGGACCGTGATTTGGCCAGACAATTCGGTGCTGCCCATAGTATAATGAGGAGCATTCAACTCCGGGAATGAACCAATTCGTATCGTGCTAGCAAACAGCCAAATCGGACCATAAAATAGAGTAGTGTGGCCAAAATCTGTCTTCTGATGGAAGATGAAACTTATATCAAGACAACTTATGCTTAGACTTCGGGCAAATCCCAGGTCAAAAATTTTACTTCGCAATGGCTCAAGGGGATGTTCCTGCCAAATTTAAATTTGTTTTCGTCGATGAGTTTGCACGAATATTTGAGATTTGGCAGGGCAATGCAACTGTGGCAAAAAAACGAAAGTTCCCGTTACAAATAAGACAATGACGCCTGAACTATGTTGGTAATGTTGGTAATCCACCATGGGTGCACGGATTCACCGCAGTTTCTGCCAAAGTATGGGTTCACATACATTCCTTAGATTATTAGGTTCGACAAATCTCCAATGCAGCGCGCCACCATACCCGGACCCCATGGCTTCGTATGAACTGTTATGTGGTGAATGTATTGCGTGTGTTAATGTAGGTTTTTATTTTGGAAGAACGAATCAATCAGGTGGGCTAGTTTACTTACAGGTATTCCGGCATCCGTGTATATACCTGGCCAGCTGGCAACTGATTGAACATTCCAATTATATAGTCAGTTATATAATGAAACACATCTTACCTGTCGCCCCGCTTATGGGATTCGAACCCAAAAGTTTTTCTTGCCGATACCGGGAATCGAACCCAGTACGCCCTGGCGTACCAATACCAGACTCGCGCCAGCCTATCCACTAGACCACATCGGCGCTTAATAAGACAATGACGCCTGAACTATACCAAATAGAGTATCCACAAAAAAAGAATTTTGCCGTTTATTCGATTCCACGACCATCTTGTAATGTTTTGGCCAGATTTGGCAAGCTGTCATTACAGCAAAGTTGTTCAAGAATGGTATACAGAGAAAGGGGTCCAGTTTGTTCCGAAATACTTAACCCCACTGCCCTCAGTTCCACCCTATTGAGAAATACTGGGCAATCATAAAAAGGACACTCAAGGCAAAGGGAAAGGTTGTTAAAGACATAAATCAGATGAAGACTTGGTGGAATAAGATAGCTAAAACGATGGACGAAGAAGGTGTGCGCCGTCTAATAAGCCGTGTAACAGGGAAAATTCGAGAATTTCTTCGAAACAGTGACGAATGATTTTATCCGTATTTTTTATTAAAAGTATGATTGTAATCATATCTAACATTCCATTTAAATAAACTGATAAAGGAGAGAAAATTGAAAACGAAGTTTTGATTTTTCACAGTTCCGCCAAAACCAGCCCATTTCAGGAGGACGCCCCATTATTGAAATCAACTTTCAAGAGGACTTTTGCATAGTTGTGATGAATTTAACAACTATAAACATGTTCACAGCTATGATAAAACACTTGAAAACAAGTTTACAAGCTCTGTTCGATAACTGTTCAAGTGGACTGTAAACACTCTAACAAATACTTTCACTAATCGCACTATCACCCCTTTCCGTCGATGGGGGAGCGATTTATTTTCACCCGCTGGTGGATTTTCGGATCGAGTTATAGAACGCGATGTTTACTCTTTGGTGGTTGCAAACTAATGATTATTTTATTGCCGTTTGTTTTCCTCCCAGTTTCGGCTCTCTGGATATTGCTCAGACTGCTCCGACGGTGTAGCAGTGAGACGTGAGAAATTGAGTATTTAGGCCCGTTAGCACGTCTCACTGCTGGGGGTTCCACGAATCACGGAATGAAGTCTCATTTTCAAACATTCCGGCCCCCTTGAAACCACCGGATTTCAACCACAATTCTTACAAATTATAACAATTCATCATTTTCAATCAATCAATTTACTACTCTACGTTATATAATTCAAATGCAAAGTTTTTTGCCAAATTCATTAACTATCTATTAAGGGTGATAAACCCGTTTGCCCCCTTTTCACACCTACGCCCATGGAGAACATTCTCTCCCAAAATCTCCAATCTGGTTTGTTTTGATTTGGAATTTCTTGTGTGACTCGGTGAATACACGCTGCTAATCATTTGGTCTCAACAAATTCCGAAATTACGTCTTAAATTTCGGGTTTTTGGCTCTATATTTCCTACGGATCCGTCCGAACCGGTAAGATGGGACTCATGAGAATCGAAATTATCGAGCTGCTATTCCGACAGGTAAGTTTCTCATCCATTTTCTTGAGCCCGGTGGTGAACATTTGCCATGTAATTACAGCTGCCTATACACCTGGCCCAGGCGAAGGATTCGTTGCATTTCGAGTCGTGGGAGTTGACCATCAAATTCATCGATAGTTTACAGCTGTCCGCTGGAAATAAGCGCCAAACATTTAACCCAAGTTCATCAAACATCCAACCCAAGTCGATCAGGTGAGTTCTTTTCCAGATGCTCAATTATTTGGTAGCGGTAACTTCACATTTCGTTCCAGATGTTCGGGTCAGCAACATGTTTTCCGTGCGATGGTGCTACGTGGGGATAAAGACTTCAGGTCGGACTTAATTGATCAGTCCAAGCCCGCTTATCGTTCCGGAATTTGAAGTGTAGCTGTACCGATAAAATCAAGCTCATGAAACGAAATAAAAAATAATTGGATGAATACCGTGGCGCTTATATTCAACATCGATCACAAAATACGACTCGTTTTCTGTTCATGCAAAACTTTGCCAACCATTTCGTGTAAAGGCGATCAAGGGAAATCATACATGTTTCAATTATGCTGGTGAGTTTACAAAGACTTTGGCCCTGAATTAAGGCTCCAAATTTTGAAACGAATTTTTACTGAATATTCTTTGTATTCAACCAAAACTTTGAAGACACTTGCTGTTCTACTTCTCTGACTCATGCAATCTGACATATTCGACGAATTCCAATTTATTTCATACTTAGTCGGTTCATTTTGAAACCTTTTCATCTAGCCATTTTCCAATTGAAATTTCTCCGGGTTTTCCAAAGAGTGTTGATTAACGATAAAGGAAACTAGGGGGAAATGGATAATAATCTGCTTCAACGGTGTTACTCTGACTGACGGCAAGTGTGAATAAACCTGTCAATTGATCTTGGATATTTTTCTGTAGCACGGAACATACTCGTGAGCCTTCTTTCTCCACACAACAATGATGTTTTGTCGACCAACCTCATTTAGCGAACTACAACCAGTAGATGTGTTTCAAGTTTCGGTAGTGGAACATTCGAAAACCGACCCCTTACGCGCATCATACAAATTTGAACAAAGGAGTTAAGCTTAGCGACTCTCGAACAGGGCTTGGTAAGGGATCGCATTCTGACTGTGACTGCGTGAACGAACGAATGTGCGCCGATTGACTTCCACAGCCATAAGCATTCAGTTGAATGCGAAACGGTCGCAGTCATTCTGCCGTTTCTTGACTGCTTGTATGGTATTCGCTGCTGCAGCTTTACGAGAGATGATTTTTTAGTCCTTCATTCTACCGCTCCTCATTCATACCGAAGGTTGCAAACAGAGAGTTTGAACGAATGGAAGCGGGACCAGTGATGCCACATTTCTATCGGTATTTTGAAACCCAAAAAAATCTTTTATCGGTATGTAAATCCTAAAAATCGGTATGAAAATCGGTATTTGAGAAGGATATTCAAAAATGCTTACATTTTCAACTTCCTAACGTATTTTTCTTTAAATAGAAGCCTGCAATAAACAGCAAGTCAATGAACTCTTATGAATGTTCATTTTTAGTTCAAAACTGACTAAATGTGTTTAAGCATATATTATTGCATTTTCTCCGTAACTTGGTTCTAAGTAACAGAAATTTACACTAAATGACGGTTTTGAAATTTTAACAGAACTTCATATTTGCCATGACTTGTACATTTTTTTTTAATTTAAAACTATCTGCTTTTGCTGACGAAAGCATAAATCACAAATGAAAATTCAGCAGAAAATCCGAAATAAGTGTTTCTTTCCAGTACTCATAACTAAATGGAAATTTATTTTAAAAGCTACCGTTTTATAAGAAAAATAGGGGCATGGCTAGCATCTTCAGGTTACACGTTGGTTAAGCATATAAATTAAGTAAAAACTTGAGACTTTGATGTTTGGCTAAAGTGGGATGTAAATTTGATAAATTCGATAAGGCATTAATAGAACCAGGTCAACCTAAAGGAAATTTTAATTTAGTGAGCACTTACAAATCCATCGGCTTTTTGACGTTCGAGGTAAATTTGGGCCCAAGTTGATGTTCTTCGTTTTATTGATGGATTTTCGCCAATCTGGCCAATTCAGCTTTTAGTATTAGATATGAATTCTAGCGCTTAGAAAAAGAAATGATTGCAGAAAATTGAGAGAGTTGTTTCTTCAATTTTTTATAGCCAATAAAAAATTAATTTTATTTTATGAAAAATCACACATTAGTCATATGAAAATCCAAGAATTTTATGCGAAAATAAATGAGAAATGTGCTCTAAAAGAAGGTGTTCTTCCGAAAAAGATTAAAAAACACATAGTTTTACCACTGATCATACTGACAGGACACTTAGAACAAAAATTCGATCATTTTCTGGCTAATTTTTATCATCATATTTAGCAGGTTCGCAATACCGACGGTAGGTGGTGAACCTACCATTTTTCCGATACAAATGCCGTGTAGGAAAATTGTACCTGTTTAGCCTGATTTTATCGTCCCAATTGCCTTTTTTTTCGAAAGTTGGGTGGAACTTTCTAACTGGGATAGCATTTCTTCAAATTGATCGATGCGCACTCTGGAATCGATATTGCGTACTGTTGGAAAAATTATCCAACAAACGAAATCGAGTGTCCAGTCAGTATGGTCAGTGGTTTTACTATAACTGAAACCCATTTTGCCTGGCGTGGTCTTTAATTCTGCGACTTTTGCAGTTTAGATACTTATGATATAATTTATTTGGCTAACAATATGCAGAAGGATTGAAGATTATACCGATGATATTACATTCCGTGTATCTGATTGCACGTCAATTCTCGACATACCCCATCTGGCGACGAGTTGAACAAGGATTATGATTATATTCAAACGGTGTATGTATTTTCTTGAAAAGTTAGCATCTCACGAGACAAGAGCTTTAATGCGATCGTCAATTGAGATTGACCTTAAGGAACTTCTATTGGCAGTCGCAGAAGTTCAAATATCAGCCTTGAGATTAGTCCATTGGCTTTGAGGTTGAGTACCATAATAGTGCATCATTTGACAGAACAAAGGAACAAAACAGCGCGAACAACTGAACGAATTATGAGAGTGAGCCGTGGAGATCTTAGGCAGAATACTTTAAAAGTTGTACAGATCAAAGTTACGCCACGCCAGCTACCGAACTTTGTCTTCTTTCTACGGGACCTTTACGAGGATAGCTTGAATGAAGTGGAAATGTTGAAGTGGAATGAGTTTTGAGTTAAAATTTAAAAAATCGGTATGAAATCGGTATGTTTTGCCAAAAATCGGTAATCGGTATATACCGATTCTTGGTGAAAATTTTGCTCAAAAATCGGTATAAATACCGGAAAATCGGTATGTGTGGCATCGCTGAGCGGGACTGCGATTCTGCCAAGGTTAAGGACATTTTTCGCTCTCAATTTTTCTCTCCGGTCGTAACATTCGTCGTGTGGCTCGTGCTGCTACTGCTAGCCCCTACCAACCAACTAGGTAAAGCGTATGGAATGTGTTGGTTGGGTTGGGTGGAAAGTTTGTATCACATTTGGAAAAAATGCTAAAGTAATTTAAGCCACTCTAGAACAAGCGATTTAATTATTTTAAACATGATCATTCAATGCATAAACTAATGCTTAGTTCTTTTAGAAATGAGATGCTGATAGCTCATTTCTTAGTAATTGGACATTCAAAACTTTTAAAGCATTATGTCTTGATGATGCATTTCTGGAAGTGAAGTTAAAATATAACCATTAGACCGCTGCAAAAACGAATTTTTGCTCCCATATGTTTTTTCGATGCCTTTTTGGCTACCAAGCATCAGTGCAAAATTTGAGATAATTTGGTTGATTTCTGAATCAGCGCAAAGCGTTTCAATTTTGTATGGAAATTTGTATGAAAAAAAGCACATTAAATCGCCCAGATAATTCAAATAGGCTCGAAATAAACTCGGTCTTTGAATTTTGGTTTAAACTATTCTTAAGCTTCATTTTTTGCTAACATGACAAGCAGCTAAGCATTTCATGAAAAAAGTTATAAACATTTCAAAATTTAAAAAAAACTGAATCCATTGAAAAGTACTTAAAAGGGCAGACTTTACTTGCTAGAGCTTTTCATAATTTCATGAAATGTTTTTGCAAAGATTATAAAAATCAACAAAAATTCTGGCTATTGCAAAACATTTTTTTTTGAGAATTTTTATTCTCATCCTACGGTTACACAGCTTTCAATTAAGCAGTCAAAAAGGTTAAAATCAATTAGATTATTTTGAAACAAAAAAAATGTATAACATTCAATATCTTTACTGGGATACAAGTTACGTTTGTGCTTTGTTCACATGAATGTTACAACAAGAATCAAGGAATATTTTTCATCCAAAGTTATATTTTTAGAAACTTGCAGTACATCTCTTGGAGATTTTTTAATATTTTTCTTTAGTTTTTCCATATAAATTTCCATACAACATTAAAACTCGTTGCGCTTATTCAAGACTGGATGGATCGCTTCAAAAAATTGTATTGCTATTTCTGGTAGCAAAAACAACCAAAAAAAGTTAAGGGAGGTGTAAAAATTTAAAAATTGGAAATTTTCATACAAGGCTTGCAGCGGTCTAATAACCATTGATAAAGACTCAAAACAGCAATTTCATCAAATATAAATCCAAAAATAATTCACTATGATTTACATAATGCATTGCACCAAAATCATGTCTTCGGACGCGTTGTAGAGAATTGGTTTTTAAAGAATAGAAAATATTACACTGAAAAATAATGAAACCTTTTAAATATGGGGGAGTGGAGAATCATGGGTCACTATTTTCTTTGTTCCATAACTTTTATATTATAAAAGATAAAATGAAAATAAAAAACTTTCATTTTATCACATTTTCAAGGTATCATTTATTTTTTTATTTTTGAAAAGGTTTTTTTTCAGCAAGTTCTGACTGTTTTTTAAAGAGCTATTTTGACAAACGGTGGAGAAT
>NW_026598352.1:7995-10495 GCF_029784155.1 Uranotaenia lowii | reverse complement strand
TACGCCTCTGTCACTTCTGGGAAAACTCTGGCGAATTTCTCGTACAGGTGTGAGAGTTGGAGAGCTGACGACAATTCTAAACGTGGGATTGAGGTTTTTCTTTTCGATCTTTTCAAATTCTCCAAAGGGGCCACTCTTGACTTGGCTGTTACTAATCTGACCGATATCTAACCATCTACAGTTACGCAGCGCAGGTACAAACATGCTCCATAAGCTGACTCTGACGCATCGCAGAACCCATGTAACTGTACTGACACACAATCTTTACTGAACCCAAGCCAACGTGGAACTGACAACGATTCTAATGGCATCAAACTCTGTTTGTACTCCTTCCATAGATTTTGATACTGCTCATCCAATGGGTCATCCCAACCAACCTTGAGACGCCACAGTTGCTGGATTATCATTTTCGCTTGCACAACAACTGGACCCACGAGCCCAAGAGGATCAAACAAACAGGCTGGATCAGAATGCACGCTTCTTTTCGTGATTTGCGAACTTGATGACCTCCAATGGGGAATACTAAAGCAAAAATTATCTGACTCTGTGTCCCACTTCAAACCAAGGGTTTTCACAGTTGAATCTGACGAATCGAACTCTAAAACTGACTTTTTCTCTTTCAAATCTTCAGGAATGCTTGCCAATATCTCTGGTGAGTTTGAGTTGAACTTCCGTAAATTAAACCCAGCTGAATTGGTGAGATCGGTAGTTTCTTCAACTAAATGCTTGCCTTCTTCGACACTGTCCGCTCCAACTAGACAATCGTCGGCGTAGAAACTGTCTTTGACTACTCTCGAACCAATCGGATGACTTGCTGATCCATCTTCAGCTAGCTGTTTCAAGCACCTTGTCGCCAAATACGGAGCACTAGCAGTTCCGTATGTAACGGTCGTTAACTCAAAAGTTTTCACGGGTTCATCAGGTGTATCTCGCCACAAAATTCGCTGAAGGTGTTGATCCGGTTGCTGAACCTGTACCATCCTGTACATCTTCTCAATGTCTGCACTGATGGCGTATCGGTGCAAACGGAAGCGCAAGATGATCGACAACAAATCGTTCTGCACAGTAGGCCCCACCATCAACGCGTCGTTCAACGAAACGCCCGTTGAGGTCCGACACGAAGCATCAAACACTACGCGTAGCTTTGTTGTTGTATGTCCGGCTTCAATACTTCATGGTGTGGGAGATAATACACAGGATCTAATTCTGACACATTCTGAACGTTTTTCTGACGCATTCCGACTATATTCGGATTCATTCCGACTGAATTCTGACACATATCAACTGACACATCATCTGAAACTTCTTTCATATGTCCCATAGACACAAACTCATGGATAAAATCCGCATACAGAGCCTTCAATTCTGCCTTTGCAGATAGCCTTCTTTCCAAACTGAGGAACCGACTCATCGCTCTTCCTCTAGATTCACCCAAGTTACGCAAAACACCACGTTTTTTCGGCAAGGTGACGACAAATTTACCTTCCGAATTCCTAATTGTGGTTTCTTTGAACATCTGTTCACAAACTGACTCTTCAACTGACAAAATGCTGTTAGTATTACATGATTCTAACTCCCAAAACTTAGCAATCATGTCTTCCAAATTTGCTGTAGAGCTAACAAAACAATCTGAACTGACTGGAGATTCCAATGTTGCGACGGAACTATCAGAAACTCTGCCGGAGACAACCCAACCAAATTCGGTTTCTTGCAGAGTTGGACCATTGTCCGAAACTTTCAATTTCCCAGATCGCAATAAATCGCAAAAGTATTCTGCCCCGATTATCATGTCTATCGGACCTGGACTCCAAAATTCCGGATCAGCTAACACCAAATTCTGAGGAATTTCGCACCGATTGAGCGAAACTTTTCTAATGGCCAGATCACTTGTTATTTTGGGCAACACATGGAATCTCATATCTTCCGAAAATGAAGATATTTCTGACAAACGAGGCCGAACTCCCGCCTCAACTGACTCACTCGATTCAACTGACTCATTTCCAATACCTTGGATTCTCATAACGTTGTGACTTCTCCGAAGATTCAACCTTCTCGCAAAACTTTTTGTCACATAACAAAACTCAGAACACGAATCTAACAATGTTCTAGCAAACGTATGATTTCCAAAACGATCTTCAACCCGTACTACAGCGGTTGACATTAAAACTTGTAGCGAACGAAACTTAGCGCATTCCGGCATTGGTGCCGCATTAAAGGTAAAGGAATTGTCTGTGGTGTGTTGTGGTTGAGTGTGGCGAATGTGTGTTTGTATTACGGGGTAGGAATTAGTGGAACTATGTTGTGCTTGAGGATTTACATTATGTTCACGACCTTGTTCAGAAGGTCCTGGGCGATTATTATTCCGATACGAATGACTGTTGACTGTCGACTGGTTTTGTGAAACGGAGCTCTGACTCGAAAAACTGTTATGCAACATCGAATGGTGTTTTTTGTTGCACTCGCGACATGATCCCTTGGTACAACGATCAATAAAATGACC
>NW_026598352.1:0-2500 GCF_029784155.1 Uranotaenia lowii | reverse complement strand
TATATATATATATATATATATATATATATATATATATATATATATAATTTATTAAGTACTAAAAAATGACAAAAAGATGAAAAATTTAAAAAGTTAAAAAACAAATTCAAACAAAAGACTGAAAATGACTAAAAACAACTATAAAACGATGAAGAACGAAAAAAACAGAAAATATGACAAATGAAAACAAACATTATAAACAAAACAAGATAAGTGCAAAATGCATCAAAAACATGATGAAAAAAATCAAAAATTACTAGAAATGGTCGAAAATTGGCTAGAAATAACGTTTTTGATAATAATATTAGTTATTTTGTAAAAATAACTGATAAAAAAGTGGAGAAAAAAAAACCGTTCGATTTTGGCAACATTCGATTTTGGCAACACAAAATGTACAAGCGTGTTGCCAAAATCGAACGGGGTCTGTATATATATATATGTAGGTACTAGTTTTCTCGTTATTCAGCATGAAAGAAAAAAAATCCGAAAAAACATGCCTCAGGAAAACTGCTGTAGTTCATATATTTCACTTCCAAATAAATATTTGCCTTATGCATATGAAAGCTGACGTTAATGCCTACATCATGAAGCCAAGAAATATTTTTTTAATTTTTTTCAATGAAATGGTCACATAAAGTTTAAAAAAGTGTTCTTAAAACCTACTTTTCATACGATTGCTAGTAAAAACTGTTGAGCGATGGTAGAGTTTTTGAAAATAAATACTACAACATTTATTCTAATTCTAACATTTTGTTGTCTTTAGATTTTTGATGCAACAAAAATTGAATTTACTGGAATTTTTCAAAGTTGACTACTTTGCGCGACTTTTTACAAATTGAAATTTCATCTGTTTTTGTGGTCCACACCGTCAGGTTGTACCCGGTTTTTCAGTGCTTTTACTTTGTTTGGACCAACAAAAAGTATATTCATTGAAAATTATAAACGTAAAATCATTGCTGAATTTATAGAACCACAAGCAGCACGTCCAGCAAAACGTGTTTGTTTGCTCTCCGAGTTGGTACGGTGGGTGGTGATTTAGGAAGAGAGCCAAGCCGAGAGAAGAAATAATGATGCATGTCGTGACTAGCAAACGCGAACTACTATCAATAGAAAATTTCCAACCAAGAAACGCACGACAC
Source organism: Uranotaenia lowii (assembly GCF_029784155.1). Taxonomy (NCBI): domain Eukaryota; kingdom Metazoa; phylum Arthropoda; class Insecta; order Diptera; family Culicidae; genus Uranotaenia; species Uranotaenia lowii. Next base: position 1,361 of record NW_026598352.1, on the reverse strand, counting down.
GCATCATTATTCCGTCTTTCGATTTGGCTCTCTGCTCAAATCACCACCCACGGTAGGATTCGGAGAGCAAACAAACACGTTCTGCTGGACATGCTGCTCGTGGATCTAGAAATTCAGGAATGATTTTACGTTTATAATTTTCATATTTTTGTGAAATCTCACAGCGTGGACCACAAAAACAGATGAAATTTCATTTTGTAAAAAAATCGCTCAAAGTAGTCAACTTTGAAAAATTCCAGTAAATTCAATTTTTGTTGAATCTAAACACAACAAAATGTTAGAATTAGAATAAATTTCGTAGTCATATTTTTTTTCAAAAACTCTACCATCGCTCAAACAGTTTTTACTAGCAATCGTATGAAAAGTAGGTTTTTCAGACCACTTTTTTAACTTTTTGTGACCCTTTCATTAAAAAAAATTAAAAATATTTTTTGTGGCTTCAGGATGTAGACATTAACGTCAGCTTCCATATGGATAACGAGAAAACTAGTAGCTGTAGCCATTTATAATGTTCCAAACATATTTTACTGACATTACAAGGTTTTTATTGATATAAGATTTATATGAAATTAATTATAATTCAAATTTTACTTTTGGAGTGTAAAATTGACACTCTAAGTTGGAAAAGGGAGTTTTTATGTCCAGGCTTCCAGGGTTCGTCCATAAAAACAGTAAAGATGCAATATTAAAGAACTTTTGAATTCATTTAGGGTCCCCGAAGATTTTTTTGTTTTTTGAAACTTCTGAAAAAAGTTACAATCCTTCAAACTTGCAGTAGTGTCAAAATGACACTCTAATGCGGATGAGGGTTAAGATAAAATAACCCGGATTCGCCCGGTCCGGATATGTTTGGAAAATATTCTGGCAAATTTAAATCCTAAGAACTAAACGAGTTATTGATGCTTGCCCTTTATAAACTTTGAAAAAATTCTGCTAAATTCGAGAAGAAAATATACCAAAAAAATTACCTAATATATTTGAATGGCTATATTTGAGGCTAAATTTAGGTTTTCTCATTGTAAGTCAGTGAAACTTCATAAAAGTTTTACCTATCTGATATTTACAGCCTTTCTAGTGAATGTCATGTTCTTTAAGTAAGAACATTTCTAGTTTTGAAAATCAGAATGGATAAAAGAAGGTTTAAAAAAAACAGGAGTTGTAAATGCTCGAGGAGAGATTTTATAAGAAGCGTTTTCATCAAACACGGACCAACTATTTGGAAGAGGTTTGCCACAAAAATTTTCTCAGAAAAAAACGGGACATTTAGAGAAAAAAGTGGGGTGGCGGGACATTTTCTGAAAAAGCAGGACATGTCCCGCTTTTGCCGTATGAACAACTCTATCTTAACCGGAAGCATAGTA